>NC_007088.5:5679805-5684805 GCF_000004695.1 Dictyostelium discoideum AX4
TGCTAAAAAAAAAAAAAAAATGAATAAATAAATAAATGAATGAATGAATGAATGAATGAATGAATGAAAAATGTTAGTTGATGTTTTTGTTTTAAAGAGGGGAGGTGGGAGTGGGGTGAAGATGTGTTTTTTTTTTTATTTTTCCTTTTCCTTTTTTTCCTTTTATAGGAAAGAATAAAATGAATGAATGAATAAATATGGGAAAAATGAATGAATGAAAAAGACGAACGAGAATTTTGAAAGAATATAAAGTGTGTGTGTGTGAAATAAAGTGAATGTATATTTTTTTTTTTTAAAAAAAAAATCTATTAAAAAATCTTTACATTTTCTTTTGTACTTCAATTAATTTTTGTTTCTTTTCATATTCTTTAATGATTTTAATTTTTTCGTTTTGGAAAATTCTACCTTTTTCTGAAGTGAATTCTTGAGTGGCTTTTGTTTTAATTTCATTGGCTTTATCTTGTGCTTCTTGTAAAATGAAATTTTTCATTTGGTCAAGTTGAGCGTTTACTTGAGTGTCATCCATTTTATATTCGTGTGTATGTAATATATAAGTTTACAAAAAAAAAAAAAAATTATTAAACAAAAATTAAAAAAAGAAAATAATAAAACTTTTTAATAAAAAAAAAAAAAAAAAAAAAAAATTTTTTGATTTTTTTTAAAAAAAAAAAAAAAATTTAAAAAAAAAAAAAATAAAAAAAAATTTCGATTGCCTGGTAAAAAAACTGGGCTATTAATCTTTTTATATACCAGTGTGTAAAAAAAAAAAAAAAAAAATTCAAATTAAAAAAAAAAAAAAAAAAAAAAAAAATTTAAAAACCTATGAAACTTAAATAGCAATAAATCTTCTGGTCAAAACAATGTTTTTTTTTTTTGTTTAGAGGGTAAATTAATAAAAAAAACTCGTTTTAAAAAATAAAAATAAAAATAAAAATAAAAATAAAAATAAAAAATAAAAAAAAAAAAAAATAAAAAAAAAAAAATAAAAAATTAATTACTGTCAATTTAATTCAATATGATCTCAACAAAAAAGAAATTTAAATAATCCATTTTTTTTTTTTTTTTGTTGTAAAAAATATAAATATAACTTATTTATTTCAATCCAAAGGATTTACCAGAGAATTTAATTAAGGAAAATAAATAAATAAAAAAAAAAAATAAAAAAAAAAAAAAAACCTTTTGATAATATAATAATATATCCTTCAAAGTTTTATAAATAAATAAATTTAATAAACTAAGGGACATAAGTTTAACAAATGGATAAAAAAAAAAAAAAAATAAAAAAAAAAAAAAATAATAAAAATAACAATGAAATAAAGAATAAAATAAAAATTAAAATAATGGCTTGATTCAGGTGAAAAGCACTAAATTATAATTTGATTTTTGAATTTTTCAAAAGATCTACTCTTTTTTTTTTTTTTTTTGTTATTATTTTTTTATTTATCCTTTCTTTGAAAGATAGGAAAAATGCACTTGAAATCTAACAGACATTGTTTTGGAATTTCAATATTTAATTAAAATTAAAAAAATAAAAAAAAAAAATTTTAAATTTTAAATTTTAATATTTTTTTATTTTTTTATTTTTTTTTTTTTAGGTGTGTTGTTTTTTAAGATCTAAAAAAATAAAAAATAAAAAATAAAAAATAAAATAAAAAACAAAAAACAATTAATTTTATTTATTTAACTTTTTTTTTTTTTTCTCAAACATAAGATATTTTTTATTTTTTTTTATTTTTTATTTTTTTAATTTTCCAAAGACTTCTTTTTTTTTTTTATTTTTTGTTTACAAAAATTTCGCTTCTCACATTTTTCATCCCTTTTTTTTTTTTTAAAAAAAAAAAATAAATAAAGTTGTACACAACTCAATACACACACATATATATTAATATATTAATATATACCACACACACTATAAAAAATGGATCAAAGATTTAATGATAGCGCATTGGAGCATTATTTAAATAGAAGTGGTGATTATTCAAATGATTCAGGTGAAGAAAGAGAAGAAGAGGAAGAAGAAGAGGAAGATAGAATAATAACTACAACAACTACAACAACTACAAATACATCATCATCACCACCATCATCATCATCATCACCACCACCACTACCACCACTACCTCCATATGAAATTAATTATGATTTTGTAGAGAATGCAGAAGAAGAAGAATATATACAAAGACAAGTTCAAAGTGAATCAATTAGACAAGAGAATAAAAGAGAAGAGATGGAAAATCTTTATTATTCAATTCATAATAATATATTTTCAAATATTTATGCTGGTGGTGAATTAACAGCAAAACAACAAGCATATATTCAAAAACATCAAGATATTATCTCTGATTTACCTTATGAAGTATTATGTAAAATTTTATCATTTTTAGATGTAAATACTTTAATTTCAACATCACTAGTTTCAAATTTATTTAATAAAATTTCAAATTCAAATGAAATTTGTAATGTATCATCATTCATCATTCACCATTCATCATCTTTTTATTTATAATTTACTAATTATTATTATTATTATTATTATTATTATTATTATTATTATTATTATTATTATTATTATTATTATTATTATTATTATTATTATTATTATTATTATTTTTAGGGAAACCAAAATGTAAAACATTTAATATTGAAGATAGTGAATATATGTTAAAAAAAGCAACTATTTATACATCAAGTCCAAAACAAACATCAATTAATAATGTGGTAATTAATGAAAATAATGAAACAATTCAACAATCACCAATATTTTCAAATACAACAGTATATGATTTAAAATCATCATTTATGACTGCCCATACATCAAGATTCTATACTGATGATTTAGAACCATATTATGATAATGTTGAACAATATAGCAATGGTGACGATGAATATGATGATGAAGAGTATGATGATGATGATGATGATGATGATGATGAAGAATTAAAAATTGAAAATGGATGGAAAAAATTATATATTGAATTAGGTTCAATTAAATTATATGGTACATATGATTTAATAGTTAAGGGTATGGAGTCATCGACATGTGATAGTCCAAGTCAAACAATTGAAAATACCTTAAGTAACGGACACGCATTCTGGAGTTCCAAAGGATCATTGACAAGTCAAGGTAACGAATATTTAATATACAAATTGGAACAACCAATTTGTATTGTGTCATCGGTGGTGTTAAGTGCATATCGTGCTTTGTTTCAGTCTGGGTTCCCAACTTATTCACCAAAAGGTGTTATTATAAGTGTTGGCTTCTCAATGGACCAATATCATTACAAGTCTGAATTATTCCCATGTGAACAAACTGATTCACCACAAACTTTCAAATTGGAGCCTTCATTAGTCCTAGGTGGGTACATTAGGTTAGATCTAATTGGTAAATATCAAACTCAGTCAAGTGATAGACAGTATTATCATGCAATTAATCAAATTCAAGTAGAGGGTGTACCAATTGGTTCATTAGAAAGTAAACCAAATCTATCATTATCAATGCTACAATTTTATTCAAAATTTAAATCACTTTCAACTTTAATTCATTATAATAATAATAATATTAATCATCCACCAAATATTGATAATTCAATTTTGACAACCACTACTACCACCACAACTACCACTACTACGAGTACTAGTACTAGTACTACAGGTAAAGATGAATTTACATATAAAGAAATTTTATCAAAACTTCGTAGTTATATGGCACCTAAATTGGATAAAGCACGTATAAAGAAACAGAATATTTATAATGTTATAAGTGATATTGTTGAAGGTCGTTTTGAACAAGCTATTGATACAATTTTTAAGAATGATTTAAGAAGTAAGAAAATATTTAATATTTGTGTTCAATCAAGTAATGATAATGTAATTAATAAATATTTTTGAAAGTTTATTAGTTAGTGGTAAAAGATTCTCAACTGATGAAACTTTGTTTTTGGCAAATCAAGCTTGTTTAGATGGAAATATCACCATTTTCACTAGACTACTACTAACAAGTAGAATATCACCTTCACCTGATTTAGGTGATTTAATGCTATCAAATGGTTATGCATTGATTGCAGCTGAAATATTTAGTCAATGTCAAATTCTAGATAGAGCAATTCAATGTCTTTTCATTGCTGGTTGTCATGAAGAAGCTTTATTGTATACTAGAAACTATACAAATGATAATCCATTAGATATAGTTTATCTTATAAAATTATTTAGACAATATTCCTTATATCAAGGTTGTCATTTTACAATTATATTTTTAGAATTTTATAATTCAATTAGAAATGAATTAGAAAATAGAAGAAGAGGAAGAAATAATAATAATAATAATAATAATAATAATAATAATAATAATAATAATAATAATAATAATAATAATAATAATAATAATAATAATAATGGTGGTGGTTTTGATGAAGATGATCAAGGTGGTAGATTTATAAATAATATGACAATTGAAGCTGATACTATTGGTCAAGTTTTTGATATTAATAATATTTCAGATTCAAATGATATCACTACTTTATTAACAGAATTAAAGAAACTTTTTAAAACTCTAAAAAAAGAATCACCAATTAGAACTCCAACTCAAACATTTTCAAGATTATCAAATTTCTTTTCATCTTTTCAAACAATTAGAGTAAATAGAACAGAGTAATAATATTAATAAAATAAAATAAAATAAAAATAAAAATTAATTAATTATTTATTTATTCATTGAATAAATAAATTAAAAAAAAAAAAAAAAAAAAAAAAAAAAAAAAATTTGTTATGGTGAAATTACTTTTACTTTTTAAAATTAAAATTTTATATTTTTGTCCAATTAAAATAATAATAATTCTATTTTGGTGGAATGTGGTTGTTTTTTTTTTCCCCAAAACTATATAGGTAATGATTTAGTAAAAAAAAATGGATTACTAAAAAAAATCTTTATTCGATTGTTCCATTTTGGAATTCTTTTTTTTTTTTTTTAAATAAATTAATTTTTTTAATTTTTTTTTTTTTTT
>NC_007088.5:5689805-5702305 GCF_000004695.1 Dictyostelium discoideum AX4
AAAATTTATAATTTTTTTTTTTAATTCACAGACCAGAAGTTTTAGTAACATTAACACAAGAATTAAGTAAGATTTTATCAGGAGCTCAAGAATTAAAAATTAATGGTAAAATTGATTTCTCAACAACCATGCAAATTGCTCAAGTAGGTTATATATTATTTTATTTTTTTCCCCAATTTAAATTTTAGTATTTCGAAATACTTACCCCTTTTATTTTTTTTATTTTTTATTTTTTTATTTTTTTAGCTTGCACTTAGACATAGACAAAATAATCATCAACATCCAAGAATTATAGCATTTGTTGGTAGTCCATTAAAAGAAACAAAAGAAGAATTAATTCAATTAGCAAAACGTTTAAAAAAGAATGGTGTTGCTGTGGATATTATTAACTTTGGTGAAGTTACTGAAAACTCTGATAAATTAGAAGCCTTTATAAACGATGTAAATAATAATGATGAAAGGTAAATTATATTATATTATATTTTATTTTATTTTATTTTATTTTATTTTATTTATTATTCATTTGATTTTTATAATGTTTATCCTTATTTATGTTAAATATTATTTACTAACAAATTTATTATTATTATTATTTTTATTTTTTTATTTTTTAGTCATTTACTTACAGTACCACCAGGACCACATATTTTATCTGATATCATTTTACAATCACCAATTGTTGAATCAGGTTCAGGTCAATTTGGTAGTGAATTTATTAATGCAGATACAGATCCAGATCTCGCAATGGCACTTAAGCTCTCATTGGAAGAGGAAAAACAACGTCAAGAAAGAGAAAGAAAAGCAAGAGAAGAAGCCAATGGTGGTTCAACCAATTCTGGTACTACCACTACCACTGCACCAACTGAATCAAATATGGATGTAAACTTTGAAGATGATCCAGAACTTGCTGAAGCTTTAGCATTATCAATGGCCACTGATAAAATGGAAGTTCAATCATCAACCACCAACACAGATTCACAACCACCACAACAACAACAACAACCACCAACTGATGATACTTCATCAGAGGCTTTCAAAGATCAAGACTTTTTAAATTCAACCTTAAATTCACTTCCAGGTGTTGATCCAAATAGAATCAAAAATGCTTTGGAAAATTTATCTAAAAAGGATGAAGATAAAGATAAAGATAATGAAAAAAAATAAATCCAAATAATAATAATAATAGTAATATAAATAAAATAAAATGATTGATCAATATAATAAAAAAAAAAAAAAAAAAAAAAAAAAAAAAAAAAAAAAAAAATTAAATTGTTACTCTTATAATACAGCTTTATTTTATTATTATTTTTGTGATTATTTTATTATTATTTTTGTGATTATTTTTTTTTTTTTTTATTTTATTTTATTTTATTTTATTTTGTTTATTTAAATTATCTTTACATAATTTTTTTTAAATTAATTGAATAACTTTTTTAATAGTTTCCCAATCTTGATCAGTATTTTCTTCATGAGTACATTGATTAATATATTTTTTCCAAAAGTATAATAATTGTTTTGAATAGTTTGAAGCTTTATTTTGAGCTTGTTGATTATTGTTGTTAACATTTTGAACTACACGATATCTAAGATGGTCGAAACAAATACCCAAATGTTTTAAAGACCAACATTTATCATTGACATAGGTGAGTGCTTTCTCTAAGATTTCAACGGATAATTCTAAAGCTTTAAATGATTCAGTATTTTGTTGACTTAAATATTCTTTTAATAGGGTTTCAGCAGCTCTTTCCAAAGAGACAGCCATTTCTTCCATCATGAAATGTTCCCAACTATCATTTGGATATTTTTCAGTATTATTTGGTATATGAAAGGAAGGGAATGTTGAAAAAGTGGTTTTAATAATCTTAAAGGTATTAAATTTGTGTGAGTCTTTCTTTGGAATAATTTGAGATGTTAAACCCTTACTAATGGTATAATAATCATTTTGGAATGAGCTATCACCCGATTTAAAATCACCACCAATATAAATTGGACGATCATTGATATTTGCATCTAAAAAATCTTTTAATGAATAACCATCTGGAATGTATGGATGATAAACGTTACCTGGGAATTTAACACGTTGAAATAATGGTGATTGAGTGATTTTAAACCATTCCCAACTCATAATTTCCATTGAAAGTATATCAATATCTGGTCGAACCTTTTCACATAAATGTAAATACATTGGTACATTTGTAACCAAATCACCACCAACCAACAATAATGTATTTCTTGGTAAACCATCTAAAACTGAATGACCATAATCATAGAATGAATAATTATCACTTTGATCTTGTAAATTATAATTAAATCCAATTTGATTACCAACTAATAAAATAATAATAATTGGTAATAAATATTTTTGAATCTTTGAAATTGTTGTTGTTGTTGTTGCTGCTGTACCACCATCTCTTTGAATTCTATTTAGAAATCCAAAAATTGATTTAATACCTAATCCCATTGTTATTGATATTATTACATTTGGTTGCATAAAAAATCTTAAAAATACACCTCTATATAATGGTTTATCAATTGGTAAATTACATAAATTGAAAAAGAATGTAATATAAAATAAAAATGAAAATATAATCATTGTACCAAATGATTTCCATTTAAATGTTCTAAAAAAAAAAAATAAAAATAAAAAAAAAATTTAAAAAAATAATTAGTAAAATTAAAAATTAAAATAATAATAATAATAATAATTAAAAATTTCAATGAATTACCTTATATTATAACCTAATAATAAATTTAATAAACCAATTAATGATAATGCTAAACCAATGTAACCAAATTGAATTATTAAATTTTCAATATAAATTGAAATTTTAGTAAATAATGAAATTACACCACCATCACCACCATATAATTGTAATGTTCCATATTCTTCTCTTAGAAAATGTTTTATAAAACCACTATAAATATAAATATAAATATAAATAAATATAAATATAAATATTTGATTAGTATTTTAATTTTTAAATAATCTAGATTGTTTTGTTTTGTTTTTTTTTTTTTTTTTTTTTTTTTTTTTTTTTTTTTTTTTTTTTTTTTTTTTTTTTTTTTCAAAAAAACATACCGTAATGTTGAAGTATTACCCCAAGAATATTTAACTCTATTTAATTTTGGAGTAATAAATAATAAAAGATAAGGTGATAAACCAATTAATGTATAGAATACTAAATTTGATAAGATTTTAATATTCCAAAGTTGATCTCTACCAGAGATAAACATTAACCAAAATGCAAATGGAATCACTATTAATACTAGGGTATGTTGATTAGTTAAACCGATTGCACAACTGAATGCACTTAAATAAGCTATACGTTCAGATGTCCAAAATGCTGTATTATATCTTTCATTTTCAAATATTCTAACCCTGGTATACCACACACCTAAAAACATTAACATTGCAACAAACATATTATTCATTGAAAATACTTCACCTTGAATTTGATACATCCAAATTAATGGTGAAAATGTAAACATATATGCTGATAATAATCCACACCAATGATTATTTACCCATCTTAATTATAATTTAATTAAAAAAAAAAAAAAAAAAAAAAAAAAAAAAAAAAAAAAAAAAAAAAAAAAATTATTAATAATACTATACTCAATTATATTCTATTTACTATAGTATTCATTAATATATTTATTATATACATACAAATAAACAGTTAAATAAATGAAAATACTTGCTATTGAACCAATCATTGATGACATAAAAGATATTTTCCATGCAACAGATAAAGTATTTGATGGGATGATATGTGAGAATATGTAACCTAAAAATGTGAATAATGGATAACCAGGTGGATGAGCAACACCAAATTGATGTGCAACTACAATAAGTTCACCAGCATCACCTCCTGATACTGATGGATATTGTGTCATTGAATATATAATCGTACATGATATGAATAATAATACAATACATGCTATTGTACTCTTTTTTAAAATTTTAAAACATCTATCTTTTTGTTGTTGTAATTGAGTATCTTCCCTCTCTATTATTCCATCATTCCAATTCATAAAATCTTTTGCCATATTCATTGTTGTTGATGATACATTATTATTAACATTAATAATATTATTATTATTATTATTTCGATTATTTACATTTCTATTTACATTATTATTATTATTATTATTATTATTACTATTATTATTATTATTATTATTATTATTATTATTATTATTACTATTACTATTACTATTACTATTATTATTATTATTTTTTCTATTTCTTGTATTTGACAGTGTGGGTGAATTGTTCATTTTTTTTATTTTTTTATTTTTTTATTATTCTTTTTTTAAAAAAAAAAGAATAATAAAAAAAAAATATATGAATAAAAAAAAGAATATTATATAAAAAAAAAGTAAGAAAAAAAAAAAATTAGAAAAAAAAGTGCAAAAGGGGTTCTATTTATAAAGTTTTTTTTTTAAAAAAAAAAAAAAAAAAAAAAAAAAAAAATCTTGAAAAAATTTTCATCAAAAATTTAGTGGTATTGGCTTTTTTTGGCTTTTTAAAAATATACACAAATAAAATAAAATAAAATAAAATAAAATAAAATAAAATAAAATAAAATAAAATAAAATAAAATAAAATAAAATAAAATAATATAAAATAATATAGAATTTAATCAAAAAAATGAAATAAATTAAAATGAAATAATATAAAATAAAAATAATATAATATAAATAATAAAAATAAAAATAAAAATACAATAAAAAATAGAACAAAAAAACACTTAAAAATAAAAATAGAATAAAAAAAACACTTAAAAATAAAAAACTAAACAATATTCCCAAATAAAAAAAAAATAAAAAAAAATAAAAAAAAAGTAAAAAAAAATTTTTATCAATTTTTTATTTTTTTTTTTATTTTTTATTTTTTTTTTTCGTTTTTCATTTATTGCAAGCTCTCAAAGAATAATCATTGATCATATTATTTAATTTTCTTTTTCATACAAAATAATCAAACACAAGCACTATCACAAGCATAAGCATACACACACAATATAGTAATAGTAGTAATAATAAAAATAATAAAAAATGATCAATCCATTAAATAAACCAGTTTTAGGTACTAGATTAATGAATTCAGTATTCTTTCCAAATATTAAACTTCAAGTAATTAGAAATAGTGGCAAAACTTTTGAAAATACTAATAAAATTATGTTCAAAACCGATTGTTCAGTTGGTAAAACTGATATTAAAACATATATGAAAGCTTTGTATGATGTAAATGTGGATAAAGTTAATACAATCAATGTTCAAGGTAGAATTAAATCAAAAACTAAAGGTCTTCAAAAACGTTCAAAATTAAATTCTAAATATAAAACTCCTGATTATAAAAAAGCAATCATCACTGTAGATCCATCTTTAAGAGCTCAATTATCAAGAGGAAAGAATTAAAATTAAAAAAAAATAAAAATAAAAAATTAAAAAATAAAAAATTAAAAAATAAAAATAATAATAAAAAAAAAGTATAAAATAAAATATTAAAAAATATTATTAAAAAAAAAAAAAAAAAAAAACCCAAAATTATTATTTTCTTTTTTTTTTTTTTTTTAATTTTTAGATAAAGAAAAAAAAAAAAAAAAAAAAATGATAATTAAATTTTTTATGATTTTCTAAAAATAATCACAAATTCAATAAAATGGAAAAGGAAAAAAAAAAAAAAAAACAATTATAACTCGATTACCATTCTTACTTTGACAATTATTAATTATTAATTATTTTTATTTTATTTTTTTTTATTTTTTTTTTTTTTTGAAAAATCAAAAGATTATTTTAAAAAATAAAAATTTCAACAAAAAAAAAAAAAAAATTAAAATTAAAATAAAAAAAAAAAAAATAAAAATCCAACATAACGACCAAACAACACCATTAATATTTTTATTCTGTAAATAAATCAAATACCATCCACTGAAAATAATAATAAAATAATTTTTTAACTTTATATATATATATTTATATTTATAAATTTTATTTTTCATTGTATTATTACAAAAACAATTTTAATAAAATTAATTCCCTTTTTTTTTTTTTTCACACACACACAAATAAATTAAATTAAATAAATAAAATTTTTTTTATTTTTAAAAACAAAAAAAAAAAAAAAAAATTCATACACTCATACATTCAAAAAACATACATACACACACACACACACACACACACACAAATAAATTAAAAACAAATCAAATATATTTAATAATGTATAGTAATAAAAATGATAAAGATAAAGATAAGGATCAAAATAATGAAAATAATAAAAATAATGATGATGAAGCAATTAGTTTAAAGATATTAGTTGTTGGAAAATTAGCATGTGGTAAAACTAGTATTATTCAAAGATATTGTCATAATAATTTTCAACCAAAGTATAAACCAACGATCGGTGTAGATTTCCAACAAAAGGTATTAGAGATTATGGGACAAAAGGTGTTACTTCAATTGTGGGATATAGCAGGCCAAGAAAGATTTGGACATATGACAAGAGTATATTTCCAAAATGCGCATGGTGCAGTGATTGTTTTCGATGCAACTAGAAGTGGGACTTTTTTAGGCGCAAAAGCATGGAAAGACGACATTGACTACTGTTTCAATAACGAAAATTTACCAACGATCCTACTTGCAAATAAATGTGATTTACTCACACCACCTTACACTTTTCCAGAGGATATAAACACATTTTGCGAACAAAACAGATTTAATAAATACTTTTATACTTCTGCAAAAGAAGATACTGGTATCAATGAAGCTTTAGAAGAATTGGTTAAAATCATTTTAGAATCTTATCAAACTCAAGAACAATCAACTGGTTTTAAATTAAGTGATCAATCTCAATCAACTGAAACAACACCAACTCAATCAAAAACTTGTTGTTAAAAAAAAAAAAAAAAAAAAAAAAAAAATAATAATAATAAAAAAAAAAAATAAAAATAAAAATAAATAATTAAAAAATTATAAATTATTATTATTTTATTTGTTTTTAATTTTCATTTTATATTAGATGATTTATTATAAAATGATTTTAGGTGAGATGAATGATTTGTTATCTTTAATTTTTTTTATTTTCAAAAAAGAACAATTACACCTCTTTTGGATACAGCTTTTTAAAAGTTTTTTTTTTTTCTATTTATCAATTAATAAATGTATTAATTATAGAATTATAGCGCCATACACACACACACACACACAAACACATCATTGGAAGCAGGAAGGATCGAGGGAAGGAAGGAAATGGCAATAGTGGGGGAAAATCGTTCACCAATACATATTGAATTTTGAAAGTCAAAATTTTAACAAAGCTGTTCCTTTGTTAGGATGATATATTAATACTAAGATTGAAAATATTTAGATCACTTGGCATTGGATTGATTTTACTAATAACAAACATTTATTTGTTTAAAATTTTTTTTTTTTTCTATTTATATATATTTATTTTTATTATTATTAATTAGTTTTTTGTTATTTAATTTTATTAATCAAAATGGAGCTCTTTTTTATTTTTTATTTTTTTTTTATTTTTGCGAACCAACCTATTTTTTTTTTTTTTTTTTTTTTTTTTTTTATTAAATATATAAAATCTTTTTTATTAATCTTTTTTTAAAAAAAAAAAAAAAAAAAAATCAACCAGAATTTGAAAAATTATTAGAAAAAAAGTTACCTTTGTTATTTGAGGAGATTAATAAAAAGTTGGGGTGTGTCTTTAAATAATCAAAAAAAAAAAAAAAATTCTCAACAGCCACCTTTCACCAAAATCGAAATATCTTTTATTTTTCGTTGAAAAATAAAGAGTTTTTAAATGAGTTTTTATGGTTTTTTTTTTTTTCTTTAAATATAAAGAATTTTCTATACACATATAATTTTTATTATTTTATTTTTAGATTTTTAGATTTTTTTTTTTTTTTCTACAATTTTTAAACAAAATTTTTATTATTATAATTTATAATGTAAAATTACCTGATCTTTGTATGGAAGTTCATCGGCATCATCATCGGCATCATAATCTTCATAATCGATCATATTAATTTCATTTTCTAAAGAGAATACAGCTTTTGAATATTTTAATTCAGTAATTTGTTGATTTTCATTTATTATTGATTCAAAAATTGATGTATAATCTTGATGATTATAATAACCTAAATCTAAAATTGATTCAGTGTAAATATAATTTTGAATAGTTTTATTATGATCCACAATATATTTAAATAATTGTGGTGTATTTAAACCCATAATTGAAATCTTTTTTAAAGTATTTATTGGTGAAATTAATGAACCACCCAATTCTTGAATGAAACAGTCTGGATAAATAATTGAATTTGGTTTAGTAGTAGTACTACTGCGATTTAATTGATTGAATTGCATAATCTCTAAACCATCCATACAATCTTGATGTAAATGTAAACATTCAATAGAAGAATTCTTTAAAAGTTCACATAAAACTTTCCAATCATTTGAAAACTTATTAATTTCTCTATTTAAATCATCTTGGATTTCTTTTTCCTCTTCTTGATGATCAACAAAATTTAAATTATAACTTTGTTGTTTTTCATCATCAATATCAATACCACCCGATGTACAATTTAAACTTTTCTTATAATTTATATTTGATTTATAAAATAATAAACAATTACAAGTACATTTTTCAATAATAATATTATCATCATCTATCATTTTATCTTGAAGAAATGGTAATTGTTGTTGTTGTTGTTGTTGTTGTTGTTTTTGTTGAGTTTCATTTAATTTTACAATATAATATAAAAGTTTATCAAAACATATACTAAATGATAATAATTTTATATTTGGTGAAGATTTTATAATTGTTGAAATATTTGATAACCGTAATTCTATACCATAGATATCAAAATATGAAATATTTTTAAAATAACCATTATTTGATAAACTATACCATGGGAATACACTCATTGGTGATTCATGAGCAACAATTAATAATTGACGAATTGATGGTAACCAATTTTTAAAAGTTTCAAATAATAATTCTTTTGATAAAGTATTTACAACATTTAATGAGAAAACTTTTGAAATCTTTGATTTTAATTCCATTAATCTTTCCATTGAATTTGATTTATTAATTTCAACTTCTAATAATTCAATATTACCTTTAAATTCAATATCTTTTAAAAAATTTAAATTATCATTATTAATTATTCTATTATTATAGTGGTAATTATCGGAATTGTTATTAAAATTATTTATATTTGTAATTGAATTTGTAGTTGTATCACTATTACCATCACCATCACCATCACCATCACCATTATTATTATTATTATTATTATTATTATTATTATTATTATTATTATTATTATTATTATTATTATTATTATTATTATTATTATTATTATTATTATTATTATTATTATTATTATTATTGTTTGTTTCAATTTTGAAATTTCCTTCTATATTAATATTACTATAGCTGCTATTATTACTAGTATCAATAGTACCATCAATATCATTTATAACTTTACTAATATTAATATTTCTAATTAATAATTGTTTTAAATTTGGTAATTGTTTTATTTTTTCATTAATTTCATTAATTGTTAATTTAAATTCATTTCCTTTTATAAATTTATAAAAATAATTATTTTGATGATTATAGTGAATTTTTAGTATTTTTACATTGGTTGCTTTAATAATTGAATAATAACTATTATTGATAGAATTAAAGTTGAAATCAACAGATACATTTAAATAGTTTGAAATAATTTGAAACCATTGATGAGAAACTAATGATATATTAATTATTAATCTCTTTATTAATGATTCATTCTCTCTATATTCTAATATCTTGGGAAAATTACAATTGACAACTAATTGTTTATTATTAAAATCTATATGTTCACATAATAATTGAATTATCCTTTTTTGTAAATAATTTGGTAATGAATTTAAAACTAATATTTTACCATTATCCATTTTTTTTTTTTTTTTTTTTTTTTTTTTTTTTATGATTTGGATTTAGATTATTATTATTTTTTTTAATTGTACAAGTGTTTATATTTATATAATTATAACATATAATTAATTTTTTTTAAAATTTATTTTTTTTATTTAATTTTTTTTTTAATTTTTTTTTTTTAAAATTAGAATTTTTTTTTTTTTTTTTTTTTTATCAGAGACACTAAACGAAACAAAAAAGCAGTTTTTTTAAACTCCAAAAAATCTTTCGTGCATAGGTATGAAAACAATTATTGTCTGTTAGTTTTTTATTTTTTTTTTATTTTTTTTATTTTTGAAATGACACTATTTCCCCCCCTCGCACACCACACGCCACTATAGATTTCACTCGGGATCTAGATTTTTTATTTTTTTTTTTTATTTTTCATTTTTTTTTTTATTTTTTTATTTTTTTATTTTTTTATTTTTTATTTTTTTTTATTTTTATTTTTATTTTTTTTTTTTTTTTATTTTTTTGTAACTTCTTTTATTTCAAAATTTTTAATTGTTTTATTTTTACTATCTGATAATATTTTTTTAACTTTTAAAAAACTTCTTTCTAAATGTGGATAGTAATAAAATATTCTAAAATCTTCTAGAGTTTTATTAGATTTAAAAAAACTATCAAATATTTTAAAATCTTCTGGAATTAATTGAACTAAAACTTTATTATGATATTTTAATGTTTTAATATTTTTATTTTCATTACAATGTTGAATTACAGCAATAAAACTATCATTACTACAAGAGATTGTATTTAAAAATTTTAAATTAAAAAGTTGATTTAATTGATTTGATTCTTTAATTACAAAAAATTCTAATCCAATATATTTTAAATTATAATTTTTTAAACAAATTTCATTTAAAAATTTATTTTGTTCATTTATATCCCCCTCCTCCTTTTTTGAATTATTATTATTATAAAAATTAAAATTTTTAATTACCAATTTCTTTAATTTAAAATTATTATTTTCAATTCTATTTAATATAAAACCATTATTATCATTATCATTATCATTATTTTGATTATTATTATTATTATCTAAAATGATTTTAAATGATTTTATATTTGTTTCAGAGAATACTTTTTTTATTAATGAATTTGGTGTTTCAATATTTTTAAAATAAATTGATTTAATTGATTTACAATTTAAAATATTATCTAAATTATAGAAATTATTTTGAATTTGATGATTTGGTGTACTGATTATTAATTTCTTTGGATTATAATGTGATAGAAATTCAAATGAAAATTTAAAGTATATAGATTCTTCATAAGGTGAGTTTGAATATAATTGATGTTCTTGTGAACTTGAAATTGGTCCGAAATAAAACCAATTAATGTATAACTTTTTAATATAGATTTTACAAATTTTATTATAATCAACTAAATCATTATAATATTGATAAGATGGGAAATAAGCAAATTTTGATGATTCTGAATAAATTCTTTTTAAATTTTTAAAATTATTAATTAAATAATTATATTCAGATCTTTTTAATTCTTTATCATTATTACTATCATTATTTTCATTATTGTTATTCTTATTATTATTATTATCATAAAATATTACAAGTTGTTCAATTTCTTTAAATTGTAATAATTTTCTTTTCATTAATTGGTTTAATATTTGTGTAGGTCTATTGATTGAAAGTTTTGAATTTTCAATATAACTTTTTATTGAATTAAAAGTCATCTTAACCATTATACAATCATTATCAAATGTTAAAAGATTTTGTATTATTGAAAAACATGCCTTTGAAATTAAACTATATTCTAAAACTTGTTTAAATTTATTTTTATTTAATAAATATAAAAATATATTTTTTAAAATTAAATTACTTAAAACTTTCATTTTATAATAAAAAAATTTGTTTATAAAAAAAAACAAAAAACTAACGTGAAAGTGATTGTTTGTGTGTTTTTTTTTTTTTTTTTAAAAATTTAAAAAAAAATAAAAAAAAAATATTCAAAGAAAATATCTTTTGGGTTTGTGTGAAAAAAGATTAAAAGATATTTTGTTTTTTATTTTTTTTTTACAACTTTACAATGTTTTTTTATTTATTTATATTTTTTTTTTTTTTTTTTTTTTTTATTTATTTTTTAAATGTTTAAATTAAATTTTTTATTATTTCTTTAATTTATAAAATTGATGGATAATAATACCACAAAATTAAAAAAATGTTTTTGAAATATTTATTTTACTTATTGTCACAATGGTGGTTTTATAGTAATAATTTTACAGCATTAAAAGTGGATTGTTATTATGTTGGTGATGATATTGTGGAATTGTTTGATTTTGAATATGGTATTGCATTTGATCGTTACCTCTATAAAATCCTTGAGTTTCTTGAATAAATGATTGAGGATATGGTTGGATTGAAATTTGTTGTTGTTGAATTTGTTGAACTTGTTGTTGTGGCATTGAATTATTAATTATTGGAGTTGACATTGGAATTGGAGATGATAAAGGAGAAGAAGTTGGTGTTACCATTGTCGATTGTTGTTGTTGATTTGT
>NC_007088.5:5707305-5734805 GCF_000004695.1 Dictyostelium discoideum AX4
ATAATAAAAATCAATAATTCAACACCTGTCGACAAATAATATTGAAAATCACAAAACATATAATTTTTTGTTATACCCCATTATAATTTGATGGGGTAATCTTAAAAAAAAAGAAAAAACTTTTTACTATGACTTTTTTTTTCTTTATGGAAATATGGGTATACAAAAATTCTTTTTTTAAACCTCACCTCTTATGATCAGCATGGGGTTAAATTTTTTAAAAATTGAATGGTTGGTGATTCGATGAATCCTCCTAATTTGAAAAAAAAAAAAAATAAAAAAAATGAAAAAAAAAAAAAATAAAAAAAAAGCGGATGGGAAATATTCGAGATCTAGACCTCAAATATTCTTACCGTTTTTAAATTAAAATCACACCACAATAAAAAATTTTTAAATTTTATTATAATAATTTAAAATATGAAAAAAAAAAAAAAAAAAAAAAAAATTTAAATTAAATTAAATTAAATTAAAACTTACTGTTTTTGAAAAATGTTTAAGAAATTTGTTTTTAGGGGTGGGAAATTTATTGAAAAAAAAAAAAAAAAGAAAAAAAAAATTGATTGTTATAGTAATATACAAAATTGGAAATTAATGTCGAATCTGTGATGATTATAAAATGTGCAAATAGGATTTGAATTGAATCAAATCCTTTATATTAATATTTTTAAAAAATTTTAAAAATTATATGTGAATAAAAAAAAAAAAAATAATATATGAATAAAAAAAAAAAAAATAAAAAAAAAAAAAAAGTGAGAAAAATAAATAAATCGATCTGGAAAAAAAAAAAAAAAAAAAAAAAAAAAAAAAAAAAAATTGATATATTTATTTATTAATTGATTGTGTGTGTGTGTGTGTGTGTGCTATAATTTCGAATTATGTGAGTGTGTGGGATTTGGAAAAAATATAAAAAAAATAAAAAAAAACCTTTACTATTAAAGAAAAAGTCCTTAATTATTTATTTTATTTTTTTTTTTTTTTTTTTTTAAAAAAAATAGTTATTTGTTTGAAAACTAATTAGTTATTAAAAATAACAATATAATAAAAAAATCCTTTTTTTTTTTTTCTTTTTCATTTTTTTTTTTTTTTTTTTTAATTTTTTTTTAAATTTAAATTTTTATTTAATTTTAAAATAATTTTTTAATAATAGGTGGATATTTTAGACTAAATCTTGTGTTTTTTTTAATATGAGCACGTGAGTATCGGGCTTAATGCATTGTTATGTCGGATGATTTAGAGAACAGAATGATTTTAAAAAATTATTTTTTTAATTAAAATGGAATTTATCAATGCCTTTTGGGTAGCTAGTATTGGGAAGTGGGCTACTTGACTAACCGCAATAATTTTATTTTTATTTTTATTTTTTTTTTTATATTGCTGATTGGAAAAAAAAAAAAGTGAAGTTATTTTTTTTTTCTATTTAATATTGATTTTTTTTTTTTTTTTTTTTTTTTAAAAAAGCTTGATTGCAAGAATCTATTAAATGAATCCTAAAATGGATTACTATTAAAAGAAGCACTCCAAGCCCAATATTGGAAAAAACTTCCACAGACTGAAAAAATCTCATTTATCCTCTTCCATAATCAAAAAAAAAAAAAAAAAAAAAAAAAAAAAAAAAAAAAAGTTTGTGTTGATAAAGTTTTTGTTTTTTTTTTATTATTATTATTATATTAATATTATTATCATTATTATTATTATTATTCTTAAGATAAATTTATATTGAAAAAAAAAAAAAAAAAAAAAAAAAAAAAAAATTATTAAATACTAAATAAAAAAAAGTAAATAAAAACCTTCGATTATAAATCTTTAAATTTTTTTTTTGTTAATTTTCTAACTTGGTGATTTGAGAGAGTTTTTATAAAAAATTTCTATATAAATAAATTTTTAAAAAAAATAAAAATTAAAATAAAAAAAATAATAACATTGTGGTTTAAAACATCTAAATTATTTTATTTCTTTACTTTAAATATCATTTTTTTTTTTCCACATTCTAAATCCTACTTTCTAAAATATTTTTCCCGTTCCTAAATAAAAAAAAAAAAAAAATTATTCAAATATTGGTATTTTTGTATGTGTTTTTGGTTTTTTCTGAAAATAATAGTTAAATAAAATCTTTTTTTTTATTTTTTTATTTTTTATTTTTTTTTTTTTTTAATTATTAAAAAAAAAAAAAAAGCCCGATAATTTTTTTTCAAATAATCTAAAAACAAGTGCGGGTTCACTCTTTAAAAAATGGAATCAGTTTTTAAATATTTAATTATTATTTTATTTTATTTTATTTTATTTTATTTTTTATTTTTTATTTTTTATTTTTTTTTTATTTTTTTTTCATTAGAACAGAGAAAAGGAAATGTGAATACTGGTACATATGATTTTTTTTTTTTTTTTTTCCAACAAACTATTTAGTTTTTGAGTTGGAAAATTGGACTTGAGATTCTAATAATTGAGATGAAGAATATTGACCAATTTCAATACCCTTTGGTTTTAATTCAACACTTAAATCTTGTAACCAACTTTCCTTATCTTTTTTGGAAGGTAATGAAATAGTATAAATTAAAACATCAATTGATTCAAGAGAACCAACAATAATACGTATCATTGAATCTGTTAATAATAAAAAAATTAAAAAAAAAATAATTGTTAATAATTAAAATAAAAAAAAAAAAAAAAAATAGAAAAGTTAGCATAAACTTCATCGTTATTATTTTATGAAAATAAATTTCCAAAAAATTAAGAAATCTTTGGGTGTTTTTTTTTTGATAAAAATAACTTTTTTTTTTTTCTTTTTTTTTTTTTTTTCTTTTTTTTTTTTTTTTTTTTTTTGCAAAAATTACATCGGTGATTATTTACAAACTACCCATAAATATTTAAAGTCGGCAAACGTGCAACGATAATGTAATACACGAAAAAAACCCCATTATTATCAATATATTATTATTATTATTATTATTATTTTTGTTGTTGTTTGTTGTTTCTATTATTATCATTAAAATATTTTGTGATTTAAAAAAAAAAAAAAAAAAAAAAAAAAAAAAAAGGTTTCCAGTAAAAAAAAAAAATAAAAAAAAAAAAAATAAAAAATTATCCAATCAAATTTTAACAGTAAAAAAAAAAAAAAAAGAAAAATAATAATAACCAATCACTTACCATTTGAACTAATATCTTTAATGTCTGCATTTTTCAAAGGAATTGTGTAAACGTATTTATAATTTGAAAAAAGGCTAGATTTCTTTGTGACTAACACCATATCATTGAAAAAGAATAAATAAAAACCACCACTTTCACTTTTCTTATTTGCAGAGATATTACATTGTGACTCTCTAACAAAATATCTATGAGATTCAATTAATTCCTAAAAATAGTAACAAAAAAAAATAAAAAAAAATAAAAAAACAGGAGTTTTTTTTTTATTATTAATAAAGTATTAGTAAAATAAAAAAAATTATTATTTTAAAAAAAAAAAGAAAAAAAGGTGATATTATTATATTATTAAATTAATTAAAAATTAATTAATTAAAATTTTTTTTTTGGTAATTTTTTTTTTTTTTTTTTTTTTATAAAAAAAAATAAAAATATCTAAATTTTCAAATAAAATGAAAATGGTCAAAAATAAAAAAAAAATAAAAAAAAACAAAAATATCTTTTTTTTAAAAAAAAAAAAAGTTTAAAGTAATATTACTTACTGGTGCATTTTTAATTTCTTTTTGTAACTCTAATAATTTTGCTCTATTATCAACATTTCTCTTTCTATCATTAATATACTTATTAATATCTTTGATTGATTCATAAGCACTTTTAATATTTTTAAATTCAACATGATCCTCTTGAGTGTGTTTTAAAATTTCCCTTAATAATAATTCATATCTTGGACAACGTTGAACTGGCATAATTAATAAACTATTAATATCAGTTGCTACTCTTGATTTATTTCTTTGTTCTGAAAAGAATTTCTTTGATTGTGGATTCTCTGTCATTGCTTTTAATTGTGGTGCTACTTTATCAAAATTATTTACATATTCCACATAAATTTTAAAAATTGGTGCCTTTTTTTTTTTTTTTTCAAAATAAATTAATAAAATAAAATAAAAAAAAAAAAAAAGAAATATTACTTACAAATTTAACAAAAATATCACCAATTTTAACAGGTGAAACTGATAATCTTTCTTCTAAAAGATGAGTAATCTCTGTACTAATTTGAAGGATACTTTTTAAATTTGAAAATACCTTATTAATTTCTTCACTTTTAAATAATTTTGTAACCCTCGCTTCAACTTCCATTGGAATAAAGTAAAACTTAAAAAAAAAAAAAAAATATAATATTAATAATTTTTAATTATAAAATTTAATAAATTAAAAATTTAAATTCCACTTACATCTCTTAAAATTAATAATGAATTTAAATATGATAATTCAGTAGAATATAACTCATTAACAGATTTAAATCTATTTCTCATATTTTCAGTTTCCGGATCATTTGATAAAAGTTTCATTTTAACTAAATCCTTAAACTTCTTTCTTGCTAACCATTTTCTACTTACTCTTTGAACACGAATAATATCACCAAATCTATAATTACCATCAACAATTTGATCCAATTCTTTTTGTGTATAAGTTTTAACAATTTTAACAGGTTGTTGTTGTTGTTGTTGTTGTTGTTGTTGTTGTTGTTGTTGTTGTTGTTGTTGTGGTGGTTGTTCTTGTTGTGGTTGTGGTTGTTGAATAGTTGGTGATAATTTTGGTAAATGAGAAGAATTTCTTGATGGAATAACTGGTTTTTGTTGTGGTAAATTATCATTAATATTTTGATCATCTTTATTTTTTAAAGCAATATTTGAAGCAGGTGAATTTTTATTATTAATATTTAAAGTTGATAACATATTACGCATTGGTTGTAATGAATCGATTGTGGCTTGTTTAGATTGATTAATTTGTACTAATAGTTCACGTTGTTGACAATCGACCATTTCTTTTTGACGATTAATGTGATCTTGTTGTTCTTTTAATTTCTTTTCTTCTTGTTGACGAGCTTGTTCAATTTCAAGTTTCTTTCTTTTAGTTTCTTCATCAATTGATTGTTTATAGATTTGAATCTCTTTTTTCTCTCTCAAAGTTGTTTCTTCCAAAGCTTTACGCTGGTTCTCTAAATCCTCTTTACTCTTTAACGAAGTGGTTAAATCAGATTGTAATTTCGATTTCAATGCATCCAATTCCTTATTTCTCTCAAGTAGCTCGAATTCACGTTTTTTCATCTCCTCGCATTTCTTTTCCTCCTCTACCTTTCTGCTACACTCATCTTGATGAAGTTTGGATTGGAATGCTTGTTGCTGTGAGATGAGTTGCTGCTGCTTCTCGTCCAACTTCTCTTTGATCACACGTTGTTCCTCCAAGAGAGCCAAACGTACTTGTTCTTCATGTTTTCTGCTTAGGTCTCTCTCTTTTTGAACCTCTATCAACTGTCTCTTCATCTCTTCTTGTTGCCATTGCAAAGCTGCTTGTTTAGCTTGTTCCATTTGTTTTAGATCTTCTTCACCCTTCTTTTTCGATGCATTCTGTTGTTGTACCAATTGATCTTTCATCTTTTGAATTTCGTCTCTTTGTTTCTCCAATTCATTCTTTAATCTATTTGATTCCTCTTCATGTTTAATTCTAATCTTTTCCATCTCTTCATTTCTAATTCTTTCTTGTTCTTTCTCATAAGCTGCTTGTTGTTCATAATAAACTCTCCATGATTCTTCATATTCTTTTCTTCTCTTTTCTTCTTCTTCTTGATATTTTTTATCATAAAGTACTTGATATTCTTGTTGTTGAGTTTGATTTGAATATGTATCAGTATTATTATTATATGATGAGTTATTATAAGTTGATTGATCATATCCCCATGAATTTCTATTATTATAATTTGTATTTGTGGCTGATGATGGATTATTATAAGTTGTGTTTGTATTTGTTGGTGATGATGTTGTTGTTGTTGTTGATGGATTATTGTAAGTTGTATTTGTGGTTGATGATGATGGATTATTATATACTGATTGTGGTTGTTGTGGTTGTGGTTGTTGTTGATTATAATCCCAAGAATTAATAGTTGCAGATGGAGTATTTGATGGTGTACCTTTAATGAAATGATCCATATTTTTAAGTGATTGACTTTTTTCAAATTTAGATTGATTATCTGTTGTTGTTGTTGTTGTTGTTGAGGATGATGATGATGTTGATGTTGGTGTAGTTGGTTGTTGATAATAAGAGTCATAGTTTGTGGCTGTATTATTTGTAACTTGTGAATAATCATATGATGAAGTTGGTGAATGTTGTTGTTGAGTTTGTGAATAATCATATGAATTTCTTTGAGCTGGTGGTTGATAATATGAATCATAGTTTGTAGATGTATTTGTGGTATTATTAGTTGCTGCTACTGTTGGTGTTGGTTGTTGTTGTTGTTGTTGTGAATAATATGAATTTGTTGAATAATCATATGATGATGGTGTTGGTGAATGTGTTTTAGAATTATCATAACCATAAGTATTAGCACTGGTTGTATTAGTTGTAGTATATTGATCATATTGACCACTATTTCTATTACCACTAGTATTACTATAATCATAATTTTGGGTT
Organism: Dictyostelium discoideum AX4; assembly: GCF_000004695.1. Taxonomy (NCBI): domain Eukaryota; phylum Evosea; class Eumycetozoa; order Dictyosteliales; family Dictyosteliaceae; genus Dictyostelium; species Dictyostelium discoideum. The sequence continues at coordinate 5,713,912 of NC_007088.5, forward strand.
GTGTTAGGTGTAGTTGTATTAGTTGTATTATATTGATCATATTGACCACTATTTCTATTACCACCAGTATTATAATCATATATTGAAGGTTGTTGTTGTTGTTGTTGTGTAGTAGAAGTAGTAGCATAAGTTGGATCTACATATGAACTTCCATAGTGTTGTTGTTGACTATCATTTGATTGTGCAGTATGGTCATATACTGGATATTGTGGTTGTGGGTGTTGTTGTTGTTGATTATCATAGTATGATGCATAATCAAATGTCGGCTGTTGTTGTTGTTGTTGCTGCTGCTGCTGTTGTTGCTGCTGTTGTTGGTAATAATATTCATAGGACATTTTTTTTTTTTTTTTATTTTATTTTATTATCTATTTTATTTATTATAATGTTAATATTATCTAAAATTTTAAAAATTATGGTGGTAATTCTTATTTATTTATTTATTTGTTTATTTATTTATTTTTATTTATTTATTTTTTTTTTTTATTAATTTTTTTTTTTGGAGTGCGTGGGGAAAAGCAATTTACTTTTTTTTTTTTTACTCTATAATTGAATAATTTGTGGATTAATTTATGTCAAAAAAAAAAAAAAAAAAAATATAAAAAATAAAAAAATAAAAAAATTAATTTATCTTTGTTAAGTGCACTTTGAAAAAAAAAAAAAAAAAAAAAAAAAAAAAAAAAAAAATTTAAAAAAAAACAATTTTGTAACCATTTAACATTTTTATCCATGTGCAAATTTCAGACCCAATCGTAAAAAATAAGGTTGTTGGTAAAAATCATTTTTCTTTTTTGACTTTCTCCCCGCATCAAAAGTGAACCCAATACAATTTCAAAAAATTAATAATAAAGAAAATAAAAAAAAAAAAAAAAGTTTTAACAATGATTGGGAATCAAAACATAAATTTAAACTCAAATATTTTTTTTTAAATAAAAAAAAAAAAAAAAACAATTAACAATTAACAAAAATGGCAAGCCGCAGTTGATTTTTCCGAAAAAAAAAGAAAAAAAAGAAAAAAAAAAAAAAAAGAAAAAAAAAAAAAAAAAAAAATTAATCAAAGTCAAAAAACAAGTTTCACTCCGCAACCCTAAAACCAGTGTTAATTAAATATCCAAAATGTGTTTTAACTAACAAAAAAAAAAAAAAGAAAAAAAAAAAAATTAAATCAACTTTATTATTTTTTTTTTAATTTTTTTTTTAAATTATTAATGAAAATTGACTCTTTCAGAGATGCCAGCATTTTATTATTTTCACATTTTAGATTATAAAAAAAAATGAAACATTTTTTTTTTTTAACCATTTTCCCATTTTCCACCAAGCCTACATTTTATTTTATTACATTCTGGTACCTTAATGAACCAAATAATCAAATAATCAATATCAAATTCTGATATCAAGATTTTTTTTTTTTTTTATTCTTTTAGTTTTTATAAAAAAAAAAATATCATAATATCATAATATCATAAATCAATTTTAATTTTTGAAATAAAATATTAGTTAAATTGAAGAATTGAATTAAACAAAAAATAAAAAATAAAAAATAAAAAATAAATTATTTATTAGTTTTGTCAATCTAAAAATTAAATTAATATGATGTATTTTGGTTTAATCTAGATAAATTATTTTATTAATTACAAATTGATAATCACATATCTGTACATATTTTAGAAAAAAATAGTAGTTTAAACTACTTTTTTTTTTTTTTTTTCTTTAACAACCACTAATTTTTATTTAATTTAAAAAATATCTATAAAAAAAAGACCAAATAAATTAAAAGATATATAACCTAATACCTTTCAAATTTTTTTGATGAATCGAAATAAGATTTAGGTCCAAAAAAAAAAAAAAAAAAAAAAAAAAAAAGAAAAAAAGAAAAATTTAAAAAAAAAAGTAGTTTAAACTACTATAAATATGGATTGTTTTTTTTTTTTTAATCAAAATTATAAACTTTTAACTTTTAAAAATGACCCTTATTTGTAGGTATTATTAATTATAAAAATAATATATTTAGAAATAATTACTCTAATACAAATTTCTTTAAATAAAAAAACCAAAAAAAAAAAAAAAGCATCAATTACTCAATTAGGAAAGAATTCAAATCCAATTAAAGCAATCAATTCAAATTTAAATTCCATTCAACCAAATAACCAATTAATATTATATGGTAGTGACTTGGCCCAATACTTGATTGATTTAAATATTTCAATTAATATCTTTGGTATATTAAAACTTAATATTCATATTAAAATTTAAAAAAAAAATACAATTAAAGATTAATCTTTCAAATTTTTAATTTTAATATTTCTAATAAAATTTATGTATTTTTAACTATTTACTATAAATATCCAAAAAGTATTTTTTTATTTTTTTTATTTGATACATTATAAATAATAAAATTATATAATATATATAATAATATAATTATGTATATATATATATATTTAAAATTGATTTGTTTCATCACCTTCATCTTCCATTCTAATAATTGGATCATTTTTTGGATTATAAACTTGATTTGAATTTATAGATTTAATTGACCTATATAGGAAAGATAAAAAAAAAAAAAAAAGAAAATTAATATTTTTTTTTTTTTTATTTAATTAATTTAAAAAAACTATTATTAATTCACTTACTTTTTTAAAATTAATAATAATAATAAACAAACTAAACAAATTATCATAGCAAATAAGAAAGAATAATTTGCATTAACTTCAGTAAACATGAGTGCTGCCCAAATTGGACCTAACAATCTACCTAAATTTGAAGCCAATTGAAAAAAAGTTGAAATGAATGGTTTCTGTTGTTGAAGATTTGAAAATATTTCAAAATACAATGTGATTGAAGATGTTACAGCAATTGGGAACCCAATTGCAACAAAAGTAACACCTAATAAGAATCTAAATAATGGTGGATCGATTGTACTTGTTGTAAATTTATAATTTGGGAATTGCCAAACCACCATGAAACCATAGCCAACAGTCATTAAAACCAATGATGAAAATAATAGTAAGGTTTGATTTTGTATCTTTTTTGATAGAACCAATACGATTGCACATGAAACACCCAATCCAATGAAAAATAAAGCTATCTTTGTTAAATTCCAATCATAATCACTCACTCCACCAACATCAATCATATAAGGTATCATCAATGTCTCCAATACCATTCCTGCATTAAATATTAAATAATGTGTAAATCCATATAAAACTATCGCTATATTTGCTGGTATAATACAACTTCTTTTTGAAACTCTAAATGTATTATTATTATTATTATTATTATTATTAATTCCAAAATATCCATGATTATTAATTTGATTATTATTATTATTATCATCTAAATTATTTAAATTTGATTTATAATGTTTTGAAATTGAATTATCAATGATTTTACCAATTATTGTTATTATTATACAAGAGAATGTTAAGAAAGCAGAGAACCATACTAATACCTTTAGAGAATTTGTAGTTTGAATATATGGTGTATTTGATAAATCAATTGAAGATATTGATGCAATTATTGCTGGACCAACTATATAGGCTAATGAGGTGAAGAATGATACATTTGAAATTCTAGTTTTCAATAGAATTGGATCGGCCGCTTCTGTTAATAAACTTTGTAATACAACTTGACTACCCGTACCAAATCCAACCAATGTTCTAGATACTAATACAACCGATTGACTTGGATAAGATGCATACAATATATCACCAATCAATGTTATACCTAATGATGTAAATAACAATAACCAATAACTTTGAGTTTTCTCTATATAATATGAAAAAAACTTTCTACCAATTGATGATCCTGTATGAAATCCACTAATTGCTGCTGCTAAAAAAAATATAGATATATTATTCTATAATAAATTATAAATTATTAGTATATATATTGTTTTTATCTTTATTTATTTAATATTATTAATAAATATAAATAATAAATACATTATGTAAATAAGGCCAAATTGATACAGATATTATTGATAAACTTATATTTGAAAGTAATATTATTATTAAACCTATCCAATATTTCCGTGGTGTTGTCTTTCCTACTATTTGATAATTTCTTTGACTATCACTAAAGTGAAGAGTAATAGTCAGTAAAAGAGTTGTTGGTGAAGAAAAAAAAAAAAAAAAAAAAAAGAAAAAAAAAAAAAAAAAAGATTTGCTTACTCTAAAAGATTCTCATTTTCAAATGTTTCCATCTCTTAATTGATTTTTTAAAAATTGAAGATAGAAAAAAAAAAAAAAAAATATATATACTATACTTTTTTTGAATTTGTTTTTTTTTTTTTTTTTTTATGTTTTTTTAAGGGTGTGGTTAAATAAAAAAAAAAGGAGAAATTAATTTCTTTTTTTTTGAATTTTTTTTTATTTTTTTTGAATTTTTTTTTTCAGTGCCTGATTTATTTTTATATTATTTATTTATTTATTTATTCTTTTTTTTTTTTTTTTTTTTGGTTATCTTTAGATTATCAGAAATTTTTTTTGTATCATAGGAATATTTAATTTTATTATTAGATTTATAATTTTTCATTTTCTCAATTTTTGTTTTTTTTTTTTTTTTTTACTATCCCAAAATAATAATAATGAAATATTTTTTTTTTTCCCTGATTTTGATTAAAAAAAAAAATAATAATAATAAATAATTAAATAAATAAATAAATAAATAAATATTTTTATAATAAAAATTTAAATCTCTTATTTTTTTATGAATTTTAATAATTAAATAAATTTCTTTCAAATTATTTTTTTTAATAATACCCAATATGATAATAAATGATGACGGCAAATAAATAATAAATTAAATTTTTTTTTATTTTTTCTTTTTTTTTACAATTATTGTAAAATAAATTTTTATTATTTTTAATTTTATTTTTATTTTTTTTTCATTTTTTTTTTTTTTTTTAACCACACCTTTTGTGTGTAAATTCGTATAAACCTTAAAAAAGAATAAAAAAAAAATAAAAAAAAAAGTTATTATTATGAAAACGGTGTGATTTGACCCCTATAATCTCACAAAAAAACAAGATTTGCTGTTTTTTTTTTTTATAATAAAAATTTTTTTGACAAAAAAATAAAAAAAAAAAAAAAAAAAAATAAAAATTAAAAAAAAAAAAAAATGTATAAATTAGTGAAAAATAAAAATAAAACAATTTTGAATAAATTTTTTTTTTTTTAAAAAAATAAATAAATTAATAAAATAAAATAAATAAAAATAGTTATAGTAATAAATAATTAAAATAAAAAAAATAAATAAATAAATAAAAAATTAAAAAAATTAAAAAAATAAAAAAAAAAAACATTAAAAAAAAATGATTAGAAATTTTTTTTCAAAAAATAATATTATAACTTCAATATCTTCCCATACAAATTCACCAATTCAAACAGAAAAAATTATTTTTAATAAAACTATAATATTTAATAATAATAATAATAATAATAATGATAATAATAATAATAGTAGAACATTTTTTACAAATCCACAATTTCAAAATAAAAAGTATGAAATATTTCAATCACTATCAAAACCACATTCTTTAAAGGATACATATAAGATATTAAGTGAAATTTCATTAGGATCACATAATAAGGCAGCAAATATTAGGATATCATTTTTTAATCAAGAAAAAGAGAAATGTGACATTAGAGGTGTAAAATTATTTAGTGATAGTATCAATAGTTATTTTAGTGTTAATGATAATAGTAGTATCTGTAGTGAAGGTTGGTTAGTTATAATTGGTGGTAGAGGACCATCTCAATGGAATAACATATCATTATCATTATATTTAGCAACCATTCTATCACAAAAACCATTAACAAATTTTGATGTCATTATATTTCCTGTTGAAAATCCAATTCCAATTCCAAATGATACTCATAATAATAATCAAAAACGACAACCATTAATGATGTTGGAAAATACAATTTCACAACATCAATCTTTAAACAATTCAAATTTCTCTTCAATAAATCAACCACAACCATTATTTGGTAAGTATAAATTATTTATAAATAATAATAATATTAAGAAAAATAAAGTTTACTAATAAAGTGGTATTACTATTACTATTATTAATATTTTTATTAGATAATTATACAAAAAGTAATAATAAAAGCAATGCATTAAATGATTGGTTAATGAAATCTAAAAAAGAATTTACACAATTAAAAATTGATTCTATAGAAAATAAAATTTCACTAACTACAAATAAAATATTACCACAACATGGAGGACTATTTGATATTTATGAAACAAATCCTAATAATCAATCAATAAAATTTTTTAATGAAAATAATGATAATAATAATATAAATATTAATAATAGCATATTTAATGGAAATCAATTTTTAAATAATGTAGATTGTCCACCAAATTTTATACTGAATTTGAAGGATTTAAATTTTCATCATTCTTTTAATATTGATCAATTACATTCATTTGGTTTAAATATTTCAAAACAAATTAAAAATATTGATGACACTTTTGATAAAAAAAGATTTTCACCAATTCAATTTTAAAAGTTTTTAATAAAATAAAAAAAAAATAAAAAATAAATAATAATGATAGAAAAAAATTATTTTTTTTTAAAATAAATTAATAAATAAACAAATAAAGTATATATATATATATATATATATATATATAGAATTGTTAATTATTTACAAATTATTTTATTTTATTTTTTACAATGTATTTTTAAATTTTTAAATTTTTATATTTTTTTTTTGTTTTTTTTATATATCTTTGCATAATTCGTCATTGTATGAGGAAATTTTATTACTATCTATATATTCAATATCTCCATTGGTTTGGTCTTCTGATGAAACTGAGAATATTGAAACAATTAAAACTACAACCACAAGGTGAAATGCATTTAATTTCATTTTTTTAGTTTTCCAGTTTTTTTATTATTTTATATATATTTTCTTTTTTTTTTTTTTTTTTTTTTTTTTTTTTTTGATGTTTTAATAAAAAAAAAAATAATAATGATAATAATTATAAAAAAAATTCTTTATAATGTTCTGAAAAATTAATTACAAAGATATTAAAAAAATGAAAATAAAAAATAAAAATAAAAAAATAAAAATAAAAAAAATAAAAAAAATAAAAAATTAAAAAATAAATTAAAATTTTATTTTATCGAAGTAGTTATGTTTCCATTTAAATTAAAAGATTTTCAAAGATTTTAAAAATATTAAAAAAAATATATATATATGTGTGTGTGACTGCTGCCATGGAGGTAGATGTGTTGTTTTGTTTGCCCCCAAAAGTTTCTATGAGACATATTGTGTATTTAAACTTCACCTATTTTCACTGGAATATACTTTTATGGTTAAAAGTAATATAATAATAATAATAATAATAATACACCTACCACAATTTCTCAAAAATAAAAATAAAAATAATAATAAAAAATAAAATATTAATACACTATGGCGATATGGTATCTATTTTTTTTTTTTTATTTATTATTTTAAAAATCAGTTTAATATTATTTTTATTTTAAAGATTTTTTTTTTTATTTTATTTGGTCTTATTAGTAAAATGACAAATAATTTGTATTATAATAATTAATTTTTTTTTTTTTTTTATTAGAAATATTAAAAAAAAAAAAAATCTTTTTTTTTTGTGGGTAATTAATTTTTAATTAATTAAAAACATATTTTTCTCTTTTTCATTAGATAAATAAATGGGAGATTGTATTAAAAAAAACAATAATAAAAGGAAATGAAATCAAGAAAGATCTCTGATTCTCCAATTATTTTCTATTTTATGATTAGTTATACTCATCGACTTTTTTTTAAAAAAATTTAAAATTGCCAGAAAATTGATAGTCCCATAAAGATTTAGGAAATAAAAAAACAACATATTAAAATATCAGACTTTCCTTTAATGGTATTTATTTTAATAATTTTATTAATTAAAAGGGAACAAGATAAAAGTAAAAAAAATATATAGTATTTAAAATTATGCCAATATCTTTTACAATCATATCATTCATTTATATATGTAATAATAATAAAAGTAAAAAACATAAGAATATAATTATTAAATACTAAATAATTTTTCTTTTAAATATCAAAAAAATTAAAAAAATTATTTAAACACTATAATAAAAGAATATTTTATGTTAGAAATATTTTTTTTAAAAAAATAAAATTTATATTTTTAAAAAATAAACAATGGTGTATCAGAATATGAATTATGCTCAAAGGAAGGGGTACTAAACCCTCCCTCACTCTAGAAGTGTCAGAATAATTTATTTGTATCATCATTAATACCCAAAACACAAAAGGAAATTAAATTTTTAACTTACAATATTGTAAATAAAAAATGGAATTGGGTAAGCAAGACAAGACAAGAAAACTAAAATAAATAGAAAAAAAAAAAAACCTCTATTAAAATAAAAAATTAATGTTAGAATAATTTTTTTTTAATTTTTAAATAAAATTATTATTTGGATTGATTAATTGTTTCAGTATTAAAAAGCTCGTTGTTTTTTTGTTCCACAAGAGTTTTCAGAGATTGTTCACATATACAATCATCATTAAGAATTAACCAATCCTACTAATAATTTTTTTTTTTTTTAAAAAATGTTTTTACATACCAATTATTATTCAACGATTTCCATAAAATGTTTTGTAATGAAAATATGAAAAAAAAAAAAAAAAAGCCTTTTTGTTTTGAAAAAAAAAATCAAAAAAAAAAAAAAACGCTAAAAAAAAAAAAAACAATTTTTTACTGAAAATTTTTTTCAAACGAATTTCGCATTGATTTAAATGCGAAATTCGTATTTAAAACGTTATGCTAAAAAAAAAAAAAAAATAATATGCATATATATATAACGTTATAGTTTTTATTATTAATTTTAAAATATTAAAAAAATAAAAAAATATAAGAGACATTTAATAAAATATACATTTACAAAAGACTGTTTTTTTTTATTTTTTATTTATTTATTTTTTTTATTTATTATTATTATTATTTTATAATTATTATTATTATTATTAATCATCAAATAAACTACTCTTTGCACGTGATTTTTGAGAATTAATATAACTTGAAATATCAAAATCAGAACTTAATTTTGAATCTTTTCCACTATTATCACCAAATAAATCATCATCATCGAGATTTATTGGTTTTTTAGTTTTAGTTTTGTTGTCGGTACTTTTAAATAAATCATCATCTTCATCGTCACTTTGGAATAAAATTGATTTTTTAGTTGGTTTTTCAACTGGTTTCTTTTCTAATTTTGATAAATCAACAGAATCTAATGAAATCTCTTCATCATCTTCAAAAATTAATTTCTTTTTTTGATTAGATTTTGTACCAAATAATAAATCTTCATCTAATTTCTTTGAAACTTCTTCAACACTTTCATCATGTTTAACAGTTTGTTGTTTTTTTTCTATAACTTTTTCTACTTTTTCTTCTTTTTGTTCCTTTTGTTCTTGTTCTTCTTCTTCCTCTTCACTATCAACATTCTTTTTTAATGGATCTTTTGCAACTTGATTTGAATCAAATTCTCTTGCTTGATTTCTTTCAGTTGCTGTAATTTTTCTTTTTTTTTTTTTTTTTTTTTTTTTTTTTTTTTTTTTTTTTTTAAAAAAAAAAAAGTTTTTTTTTTTTTTAAAAAAATATATATTTATTTTTTTTAAAAATATGCATTAAACTAAAATTTACTTTTCATCTAAAATTAAAAGAGTTGGTAAATTTTGAATTACAATAAGTCTGTAATTATTTTGTTTTGTTACAGGGTTTCCAGTTAAATTTAAATCTTCAATTACTGGTAAATCAAATAAACCTTTGATATTACGAATTAGTTGAAATCTATTTGATGATAAATCTAATTTCTTTAAACATTTTAATCTTGAAAATGATGAAGTTGCATCAATGAATCCTAATGATGATAATTCAAGTTCTTCAATTGAATTGATATCAATTTTTTTACCAATTTTAAAACTGATATTATCTGGTGTTAATTTAGTTGCACTACTCATTTCTTAATTTTTTAATATATGTAATATAAAATGACAATGAATTAAAAAAAAAAAAAAAAAAAAGAAAAATAAAAAAAAAATAAAAAAAAAAGTTGAAAAAAAGTTTTATTGAGACTTGGGGTAGTACAATAAAATAAAAAAAAAAGTTTTGTTGAATATTTGGGTAGTACAATAAAATAAAAAAATAAAAATTATAAAAAAAAAATTAAAAATTAAAAAATAAAAAATAAAAAAAAGAAATCTAAGGTTTGGTCACCACGTTTTAAAAGAGTTTTTTTTATTTTTTATTTTTTTAATTTATTTAAATATAAGATATCTTCTTTTTATTTTAATTAATTATTTTTATTTTTTTTTTTTATTTTTTTTTATTTTTTATTTTTTATTTTTTTTTTTGATCATTTAATTAAATGATTTAAAAGGTTTGCCAGAGATAATAAAGAAATTGATTGTTTATTATTATTACTACTACTATTATTATTATTTTTTTTTTTTTTTTTTAATTTTATTTTTTTTTTTTTTTTTAATTTCATATTGCCACTATCACCTGGTGATTATATTTTAATATTTACACATGTAAAAACATATGAAAAATCACTTTAATGGCGTAATTAAAACGGTTTTTTTAAAAAAATATATTTTTTAATTTTTTTTTTTTAATTTTTTTATTTTTTCTTTTTTTTTTTTTTTTTTTTTTTTTTTTGGTGTTTATAAAATTTTTTTTTTTGAAAATTTTTTTTTTTTTTTTTTTTCGTTTTTTTAATTTTATAAATAAATAAATATATACACAAAATGTCAGATATTATTGCAAGAGGTAACGTCGAAAACGGTGACAAACTTTTCAAAGCAAGATGTGCTCAATGTCACACCACTGCTAATGTAAGTTTACTTTTTCTTTTTCTTTTTTTTTTTAATAATCAAATAAAATCTTAAAAAAATAAAAAAAATAAAAAAAATAAAAAAACAAAACCCACACATATTTATTAAAATATGATCATGTGCGATATTTTTATTTATTTTTAATTTATCTTTTTTTTTTTAATTAAACAAAAGGAAATAAATAAATATTAATGTCCATAAAAAAAAAAAAAAAAAAAAAAAAAAATAGGGTGCACCAAACAAACAAGGTCCAAATCTTTACGGTTTATTCTTTCCTAAATCACGTTCCTTCCCTGGTTATGCCTACTCTGACCCCAACAAAAACACTGGAAAGTTTTGTTTTATTCATTACTTATAAATTTTCATTTTTTTCCTTCCATCAAAAAGGATAATTATCCACGAAAAAAAAAAAAAAAAAAAAAAAAAAAAAAAAAAAAAAAAAAAAAAAAAAAAAAAAAAAAAAAAAAAAATTTTACAACCAAAATACAAACGATACTAATTAGGACGAAAATAATTTTAAAATAATAGGTATCATGTGGGGTGAACAAACTCTCTTTGATTACTTAGAAAATCCAAAGAAATACATTCCAAAGACTAAAATGGCCTTTGCTGGTTTCAAATCTGAACAAGATAGAGCTGATGTTGTCGCTTACCTTGAACAATCAACTAAATAAACACACAATATAAATAAACTACTCAACTAAATAAACACAATATAAATAACTTGATTTCTTTTTTAACAATATAAATAACATGGTTTCTTTTTTTCTTATTTATTTATATTATTAATAAAATAATTATATATTCACCCGTATTTTTCACACATAAAAAAAGAAAGTGTGACAGGTTGGAATGTTTGTCAGTTTCAAAAAATAAAAATTTTGTGGATGAAATTTAATATTAACAATATAAATAAACTTAATTTTCTTTTTCTCATAATTATTTATTTATATTATTAATAAAATAATTATATTTCCACCCTGTATTTTTTTAAAATAAATAAAAAAAAAGAAAGTGTAAAAAGTTGGAAAGTTTGTGAGTTTCAAAAAATTAATGGGAGGGCATAGAAAATAAAAAAATAAAAAAAAAAAAAAAAAAAAGAGGGCAACAAACCCACCAGCGCCACATAAAATTAGTAAGAAAGTTATTTCCAGATAAATTAAAGTTATTTTCAGATTCACTATCGCAAAAACGTGATAATTTATTAATTATATTGTTTTCTGAATAAAGGAATTATGCCAGACATAAAATTAGTAACTTTTAACAACTTTAATACTGAAATTTTTACACCCTTACAAAAAATAAAAATAAAAATAAATTTTTTTTTTTTTTTTAATTTGTGAGTGAAATTTCGTGAAATTTCATGTTCAACACTTTTTAAAAATAGAATTAAATTAAATTAAATAAAATATTATTGAAAATAATTGTATATTCGAAAAAAATTAATATGATCCTGTTACTTGATCTTTTAATACTTATTTATCATTTTCATTTATGAACTTTAATTTGATTGTATAATAATTTGTGCAAAATTTTTTAAAAATTAAGATTAGTGTCTTTATTGGAAAATCAATATAGAATTCATAAAATTTATAAGTTAAAATTTAAATTTGATGAAGATAGAGAATTGGTAGTAAAAGGTGTTAAGATGACCTTGAATAATATGGATTACTAAATTTTTCAAAATTATTATTTGCAGCGATGGTAATGATTAAATGATATTTAAAATTGGTCAACCGTTCAAACTTTAGATAAAAGACTTAGAGGGCATGAATATCCTTTAAATGGTTGTTTCAAAGTATGGGCAATGATGGCCCTTTCCAAAATTTAAGATGTGAAGGTTATGTATGTATGCATTGGGTTCCTTTATGGCAAATATTTTGGAATCCAATTTAATTGAAAAAACCAATTAAATTTTAATATGAACCAGGTTCGATTACTGATTTGGCAGTTCTTGCATTCAATTCAAACTCATTACTTTTTTTAATACATATATATATATGTACTAATATTAACAATTTAAATTTAATAGACTCATATACAATATTCAGGTTCAATACAATCTCGACAATAATCATTTTTTATCTTAAACATCAACACATGTATAGATAAATTATTAGGGAAAATTAATTTTTATTGTTATAATTTGGATTGTTTTATCTAAATAAAAGCAATTAAACATATCCAAAATTATTTAAAAAAAATAAACAATTAATTGATTTTTTCTTTTAAATAGAAATTTAGTAGTATATTTATTATTTATTTTTTATTATTATTATTATCAATCAAAATTATAGTTAGTTTCTTCTTGGTCATCTTGTTCTCTCATCATTGCAATTGTTTTACTCATGGCCTCTAAATTGAATTTTGCGATTTTCATTACTTTTGTATTATTATTATTATTATTATTATTATTATTATTATTATTATTATTATTATTTTGATCAATTAATTGTTGTTGTTGGTCACTTTCATGATTAGTTTTGTCGAGATCATTTTTGAAAGTTTCAGTGCTATCTAAATTATCTTTTTTTGTTTCAATACTTTCAATTTTATTATCAGATAAAATTGAATCCTCTTTTTTATCATTATTATTATTAGTAGTACTATATATTTGTTGTTCTTGTTGTAATGATAACGAGGATATTGGTGTGGGAGTTGTTGTTATTGAGGTTGAAGTTGAAGAGGGGTGAGATGGTGATTGTGATTTGATATTTGTTATTACATTATCTGTATTTGTATCTATATCTGTTGTTGTTGTTGTTGTTGTTTCTGGTGTGGTATCAGAAGTAGTTGTTGTTGGTAATAAAACTGGTGAAGAAATTGGCGAAGAATTTGGTGATATTAAAATTGCTGATGGTTGTTGTTGTTGTTGCTGTTGCTGTTGTTGTTGTTGTTGTTGTTTTTGTAATGTTATAGTTGAAGTTAATTTATTTACAATTAAATTGAAAAAGAGAATTATATAAGATATCATAAAGAATTTATAAAGTATATTGATATATGGTGAAGTTTTCTTTGTTCTCTTTAAGATTTGTACAGTATTTTCTAAAGATTTTGATTTATTGAATAACTTTGTAATTGAAGTTAATGTTGAATCGATATAGGGTTTAGTTTTATCTAATTTCGATTGAATTTCAAATTGTCTCTCTTGATTCTCCAATACGAATTGTTTTGATTTTTCACTTGATCTATTTAGAGTTTCAAAATTTGTAAAGAGATCAAATTTGAATTGTTTAGATTTATCCTCCAATTGATCCAATTCCTTACCTTGTTGAAGGATTCTCTCTTCCAATGAATCATATCTTTTTCTTAGATCAGAGATTTCAATCACTTTAGGACGTAATTGCAACATTTCTCTATAGGCTCTTGAAAGTTGACGATTTCTGCCAGGTTTTTGAAATTCAATGATTACACTATCGTCACCACTACTACTTCTAATATCATCATCACCAGCACCACCAGCACCACCACCATCGTCATCATAATCATCATCATTATTCAATGAATTTAATACAGAATTTACATTTTTACTTAACGATGATGAATTATTTTGATGATTTCTATGATGAGATTTCTTATTTTTACCAAATCCAAATAAATGATTCTTTTTTAATGGAAATGATGGCATTTGAATATTTGGTTTACTTATACCATCATTAAATAAACCTTTAATATTAGTTTGAATCTTTTTTAATCTACTACTACCATCAAATGATGGTAAAATATTAAATGGTTGTTTTCCTGATGATGATGATGTTGGTGTAGTTGGATTATTATTATTATTATTATTGGTAGTATCATTACTATATGTATTTGGTGTAGATTCTAAATTATTTTGTAAATTTCTATTTTGACTATGTGATAAAGTTAATGATAATCTATTTGGATTTAACTTTCTACGTAATAAACTTTGTCTTTTACTCTTTGCACTATCTGAATCTTTTAATACTGATTCTAAATTTGATGATGATACATGTTGATATTGTCCATTATTATTATTATTATTATTATTGTTATTGTTATTATTTTCAGATTCAGGTGGTGTATTTGTTGAATAACTTCTTTTATGATCACGATGAAATTTAAATATATGATGTTGTATTGGCGCGTCATAATCTGTTGAACTTGATGATGATAATATTGATTTTTTTGGGTATGAAGATGATGGAATTGGTGGTGGAGGAGGTGGAGGTGGTGGTGTAGGTGGTGCACCTCCATTACCACTACTACTATTACTACTACCACTACTGAATAAACTATGAAATGGTTTATTTTTTAATGTTTGCTTTAAATTAATTTCCAATATTGATTTCTTTTGACTAATCTTTCTTTTATGCATTAATGGATTATATCTTGAATTCTTTTCACATTCAAATAAATAACTATAAAAATCTTCCATCTTTCTTTTACATATTGCTGATTTTTGTAAAGTTTCTTCTGAAAACTCTTCAAAATTATGATTA
Source organism: Dictyostelium discoideum AX4 (assembly GCF_000004695.1). NCBI lineage: Eukaryota > Evosea > Eumycetozoa > Dictyosteliales > Dictyosteliaceae > Dictyostelium > Dictyostelium discoideum. The sequence continues at coordinate 5,729,255 of NC_007088.5, forward strand.
TTATTATTATTATTATTAATATTACTACTATTGGTATTATTAATAGTTGTGGAATTATTAGATAAATTACCATATGGTTGATGATGATAAGTTGCAGATAAATCAATGATTGGTTGTGGTATTGGTTGTTGGTGTGGTTGTTGTAAAAATGTTGATATTGATGGTGAATGACTTAAAAATGTTTTTGGCGATGATGAAGCACTATTACAAAGTTCACTCGATTGTTGTGGCGATGATGATTGCATATATGCTTGATTATGATGTAATTGACGATACTGATTAATATTTGGTGATAAATGAAAATTATCAATTGATGGTGAACCTGCAACTGATGAAGATGGTGTTGATACTATAAATGGCGATGTTATTGTTTGCTGTTGCTGTTGTTGTTGTTGTTGTTGATTTAAATTTGGTGATTTTAATAAAACTTGTTTCTTATTAATTTCAGATGTTTGTAGTTGCTGCTGTTGTTGTTGCTGTTGTTGTAGAGTTGGTAGTGGTGGAGTTGGTGGTGGTGAATGCGATGATGGTGGATCAATTGATAGACTTGGTAATTCAATAACTGTATTATTCGTTGCACTTGATAATGTTGCATCTGATTCATCAGTATCATCAAAATCTTGACCACCAAATGTTGGATTCGATGGCAAACTTGATGAACCACTAAAAACATTTGTCCTTGAATTACCACGATGTTGTCCCAATGGGAATAATCCACCACCTATAGTAGTATTAGTTGTAGTAGTAGTAGTAGTTGTAGTATTATTATTATTATTACTATTCACATTATTACTGCTAGATTTAAGTGGAGAAGTAGGTGTAGATTTACTACTACTATTATTACTATTATTATTATTATTATTATTATTATTATTATTATTATTATTATTATTATTATTTATATTAATTGCTGGAGTAATTAAGTTATTATTATTATTATTTTGTTTTTGTTGTGATTGAGGTAATGATGATTGTAATGGTGGTGATTGTAATGGTGGTGATTGTATGGGTGGTGATTGTATGGGTGATTGTAGAGTAGATGATGAATCTGATGAATTTGGTGATCCAATATTACTACTACTATTATTACTATTATTATTATTATTATTTACAGAATGATTATCTTTATGAGAAACATGTAATTTCTTCATTACAAAATTTGATAAATCAGATGCTATAGAAGTTCTTTTTGATTTTTCTTTTTCTCTTAATGAACTATTAGTTGAGGATGGGTTGGAAGTATTATGACTATTATTATTATGATGATGATCAATATCAAAACTTGTGTTATAATAATCAACAGATCTAGTTGAATAAGTTGAAGTATCAGTTTGAATTGAAGTATCATCATCTTCGGTATGTGTTAAATCAGTGCTTGTATTATTTGAAGCTGTTGATGTTGATGATTTACCATTTTTCTTTTGTTGTTTTTTTAATTGTTTTTTTAATTCCTTCTCTTCTTTTTCTCTTTGTTTTTGTTTTTCTTTTTCCTCTTTTTCAAATTCTTTTTGTCTTTGTTTCTCCAATTCTTTTAATTTATATTTTAGTTCTTTCTCTTCATCATCTTTTAATTTCTTTTCTTTATCTTTATCTTTTTTATCTTTATCTTTATCTTTTTTATCATTATCTTTAACTTTATCTTCTTTATGAAATATTGATGTTATTGAAACACTTTATAATAAAATAAAATAAAATAAAATAAAGGTGTGTAAGTTAAAATTAACATAAATATTATTTATTTATTATTTATTATTTATTATTTATTATTTATTCATTATACCTTTTTCTTTTTTCACTTGTACTTGGTGAGGTTGATAATGGTACATCATGGTTTGGATTTACAGTTAGAGATGGTTTTGTTGCTGCTATTGATTCGCTAGTTTGTCTCTTTGTATTATCCATTTAAAACTTTTAATTGACAATAATAATAATAATTGAATATATTATTATTATTATTATTATTATTATTATTATTATTATTATTATTATTATTATTATTATTGAGTAGTATTATTATTATTATTATTTACAGTAGATATAAAAATGAGTTTTTAAAAAAAAAAAAAAAAAAAAAAAAGTAATATACAAAATTTTTGTGGGAAATAATAAATAATTAAAAAAAAAAATTTTAGAAAAAAAAAAAAATAAGAAACAGTTTTACTTAAAAAAGTTTACAATTTTCATAATACCACACAATGAAAAAATAATTGATTCAATTATTACTAAATATTAGGAACCAGTTTTTAAAAAAAAAAAAAAAATAAAAAAAAAAAAAAAAGAAAAAAAAAATAAAAAAAAAAATTAATGAAAAAAAAAAAAAAAAGAAACAGGGCTTGGTCAGTCAGAAAATTAAATATTTTTTTTTTTTTAATTTTAATTTTTTTTTTTTATTATTAAAAATAACACCTTTTTTTATTTTTTTTTTTATTTTTTATTTTTTTTTTATTTTTTTTTTTTTAGTGTTAAATCTTTTAAAGTGAGATAAAATTTATGAAGACTTTTAAAAAAAATAAAAAAATACCACCCAAAATAGAATTTGATTATTTGTAATCTAAAATAATTTTTTTTTTTAATTTTTATTTTTGCGATTTTTTTTTTTTTTTTTTTTGTCCAAAAAATTTTTCGTTCGTTTTTTTTATTTTTTTTTTTTTTTATTTTATTTTTTTTTTTCAGTCTCTCACTCACCTATTTTGTAACTAATCATATTAAAAAAAATGGTCATCAAAACTACAACCACTACTAAATCTGCCCCAACAAAATCATCAACTAAAACAGCAGCAACCACTCCAGTTGTTGAAGGTGCAACCACTCCAGTTGCTAAAATAGTTGTAAAGAAAACTACTGCAACATCTGCATCAGCACCAACACCAGCAACCAAAGCAACAACAACTAAAAAAACCACTACCACAACTAAAGCAACAACAACTAAAGCTAAAGAAGCAGAACCAGTTGAAGTTTATGAAGAAATGAAAAAGATGACACCAATTGAACCACCACACTCAATTAAAATTAATTATTTTAAGAAATCAATTTGTGCAAAGATTACACTTCATAAAATTCCAGATAAATTTATTAATTTACATCCAACCTCAACTAAATTCCATATTGATACATTAAAATATACAAAGAGATTCCTTTTAGATATTCCATATCCTGAAAATGTCGTTGTTGATGATGAAAAAGCAACTTGTACATTTGAACATGATATTTTAACAGTTTTCATTCCAATTATTTCTGAATTAAAAGAAAAAACCAATAGTAATAATAATAATAAAAATAACAATAAAAAAGTAAATAATAAAAGAAAACAACAAGAAGTTGAAGAAGAAGAAGAAGAAGAAGAAGAAAAAGTAGAAGAAAAACCAAAAAAAGTTATTAAAAAACAAAAAGTTTCAAATAAAACTGAAGAACAAAAAGAAAAAGTTGAAGAAGAAGAAAAAGTTGAGGAAGAAGAACAATCAGAAACTACCACTACCACTCAAAAGAAAAAGAAATTCATTAGCAATGATTCAACAATTGATATTATGAAACAAATTTCTGAAGAACAAGAGAAAAAAGCTAATCAAAAAATTACTCAAGAAAAGAAAAAGACTCAACAATTACAATCTAAAGAAGTTGAAAAACAAACAAAGAAAAAGAATGTTGTAGAGAAAAAGAAAACAATTTTAAAGAAATTAAAAGGTGAAGAAGAACAAGAACAAGAAAAAGAAGAAGAGAAACCAGTTGTAGCTAAAACTACAACCACAACTAAAAAATCTGTTTCAAAGAAACCAAAAACTCAAGTTGAACAACCATCAGAAGAACAAACTACCCCAAGTAAAAAATCAGTTTCATTTGGTGAAAAAGTTAATGTAAAACATATTCCAAAAGTTGGAAAAGGTAATAAATTAAATTAAACAACAAATTTAACAAACTAGAAAAAAAAAAAAAAAAAAAAAAAAAAAAAAAAAAAAAAAAAAAAAAAAAATCCAAATAAACAATTTTTTAATTAAATATAATATTGAATATTTTAAAATATATATTTTTTTATTTATTTAATTTAAAAATAATTTGGTAGTAATTAAGTAAGTCTTACCAAAACTCACATTAAATCTGGAAATAAAAATGGGTGCTATCTTTGACTATTTTAACTAATACCAAAGTTACCTCTTTTTTTTTTAAAATAAAAAATAAAATAATATACAAATGAATCACCATTAGGAACTTAACTAAAAAATAAATATATAAATAAATAAATAATAAAAAAAAAGTTGATACATTATTTTAAAATCAAATCCCAAAAAATTTTTTTTTTTTTTTTGAATGGAAAAAATAATAAAAAAAAAAATAAAAAAAAATAAATTATTCAGGTTTATCAGAAAAAAAACCTGAATAATTTATTTTTTTTTTTTTTTTTCTCATCAAATTTTTCACTCTCACATCTTATACACACAGACAAAATGAAAATTTTATTATTACTATTTTTAATAGTTTTATTAAATGTTTCTTTCACAATGGCTTGGGAAGAAAGTGGTGAAACATATTATCCAGTATACCCACCAGGCAGTAAAAAATGTCATAATGATTGCAATTATCAACCATATCTTTGTTACAATGGTATTTGTTCATGTCCTTATGGATACAATCTTAATCCATACGATTGCAGTGATAAATGTTATTATGCAGGTAAGATAATCTTTAATAATAATAAATAATAATAAATAATAATAAATAATAAATAATAATACTAATAGTAATAATTTAATACTACTACTACTACTTTAGGTTGTACAAAATCTATAGATTCAATTAGTGATACCACTCTTAAAGGTGGACCAATTACTTTATTAGGATGGTTTGATAATGATTATTCATCAATTTTTATCACTGTTGATGGTGTTAATTGTCCAATTTATTCAAATTCTTCAACAAGTGTAACTTGTTTAGCACCAAAAATCGGTGGTTCAATGAACCCACATTTATATATAGTAGAAACTACATTCACTGATAGCAATAATAACACAATGATGGAAATATTTAAAACAGTTAGTTATAATTCCACAAATTGTTTAAATCAATGCTCAGGTGTTGGTTCATGTGATGAGAATGGAAATTGCAATTGTTTATCTGGTTACTCTGGTGAAGATTGTAGTATTATTCCATCACCAGCTCATTCATCCTCATCATCATCACCAACTGATAAAGGTTATTTTACAATTCAAATCACTCCATTTACTTTAATTTTATTATTCATTTTCATTTTAATTACTATAATTACTTCAAAAAAATAAAATAAAAAAAGTAGAATCAAACAAACAAACAAAAAAACAAACAAACAATCAAACACTTATGTAACATATTTAATAATAATAAATAATAAATAATAAATAATAATATTAATAATAATAATAATAATAATATCTATTTATTATATTACAACAATTTATTTATTTTGTATTTTAATGAATATAATTTAATTTATTAAAACAACCCTTTTTAAGTTTCATTTGATATTAATTGTGATTTATTAAATTGTAATTTTAATTGATTATATTTTGATAGTACCTATTCT
>NC_007088.5:5739805-5764805 GCF_000004695.1 Dictyostelium discoideum AX4
ACAAGATTAATTCTAAGAAATAATAATATTAAAGTGTTATCAAATGATTTAATAGTTTCAACACCATTATTAGTTTATTTTGATTGTTCAGAGAATAGATTAACAACATTACCAGATACAATTTCAAAATGGACAAATCTTACGACTTTAAATCTTTACAAGAATAATTTATCACAATTACCTTTTTCCATTTCACAAATTCTAACATTGGAATCAATCAATTTATCATATAATATATTAACTGAAATACCAAATTTATCAACACTATTAAATTTAAAAACTATAAAATTAGAAAGTAATAATTTCTCTGAATCAACCGCTAAAATTTATTGTTATTTATATTGTCAATTACCATTTGATTTAAGTAATAATAATAATAATAATAATAATAATAATAATAATAATTATAATAATAATAATAATAATAATAATATTAATAATAATATTAATAATAATATAATCAACACAAATAATAATAATAATAATAATATTAATACTAGTAATGGTATTAATAGTTTTTCTTTATCAAATTCAACTTCATCAACAACTTCATCAATATCATCATTATCAAATTCTTGTTCTAGTATTCCACCTCCACAAATAAATTTAGATGCCAATAATAATAATAATAATAATAATAATAATAATAATAATAATAATAATAATAATAATAATAATAATAATAATAATAATAATAATAATAGTTCAATATCAAATCATATAATTCCAAATGGACCAATGTCATCAAGAGGACCTTCATCAAAATTACCACAACAACAATCAATTTCAATGGGAGTTGGATCACCAACATTATCACCAATAAATGAAAAGAAACGTTTAGATAGAAAGAAACAACATTTAATGACAACATTAGATTTGGAAAAGAGTAATTTCACAGAGTTTCCAGAGAATGCAAAAGAGAATGAAAAATTTAAATCAATTGAGCGTCTTTATTTAGGTTCAAATATTCATATAAACTTTCAAAAGGTTCGATCGTTTTTCACTTGTTTCACAAATTTAAGTACTATAACATTAGATAATTGTCAATTATCAACAATTCCTGATTGTATTTATGATTTAATTAACTTAACAAGGTAATGATAATATTTTAATAAATAAATAAAAAAAAACAAAAAAACAAAAGAAAGGAAAGAAAGAAAGAAAAATACAAAAACAATTATTAATAATTAATATAATAAAATAAAAATAATAATTAAAATTTTATTTATTTTTAGATTGGACATAAAAAAGAATACAATAATTGAAATACCAGCAAAGATTGCATTTTTAACCAAATTGAAAAGATTAGATATGTCATATAATTCATTAACAACAATTGATATTGATATCACTCAGTTATTACATTTGAAATCTGTTAATCTTAGATCAAATAAATTAGGTAATAGTAGTGGTGTTTCTTATTTTGGTTCAATGGATACTTTACAAAAATTGAATTTAAAAGAGAATTATTTAACAGAATTACCAAGTACTTTTTATTTATTAAAATTATCCTCTTTAAAATTAGATACTTTTACCCCTCTTTATCAACAGCAACAACAACAACAAAATCAACTTCAACGTCCAATAATTAATTCTCAAAGTACTAGTAATGAGTAGGTTATTTAGGTTATTTTTTTTTTTTAAAAAAAAGATTTACTAATATTTTTATTAATAATCATTAATTAATTTTTAATTTTAGATCATTAATTCATGAAATTAATAGGTCATTTGAAAATTTATCAATGTCTGAACCAGTTTCACCAAGAATTGCAGCATTGAAAAATGAAAAGAAAGGACCACCAAAACCATTACCAAAAACAAAAGGTTTACATAGTAGTAGTTCTAATATAAATACAAGTAATAATATAACACCAATTCTAATGAGTCCAATTCATGATGGAAATAAGAAATCACCATCAATTATTAGTAATAATAATAATAATAATAATAGTAATTCAAATATAATTACAAGTAATGGAACAGTAATACCACAATTAGTTTTTAAAAATGAACCAACAGGAGGAAGATTAAGATCATTTACATTGGATGCTGATCATATTAGTCCAGGTAGAGAATTAGTTTCAACTGGTTCATCTGATGAAATTCTTTATTTCAATAGTGAAGGTGGTTGTGAAAATTCAGATTCTGACGAACCAATCCAACCTCTAAGTGCAGGAAGATCAAGAGCTCAAACTATTAGTGGAAAACAACCATCAATTATCAATAATAATAATAATAATAATAGTGGTGGTGGTAGTGGTAATAATAATAATAGTGGTGGTGGTGGTGGTTCTAGAAAAGCATTCCAAAATTTAATTAAAAGTGCAAAACAAATTGGTTCAAATATAAAGAATAAAACTCATCATATTAATGGTCATTCAAGTAGTAGTCAATCAAATTCAACAACAAATACACCTTCAATAAGTTCAACACCATACCCAACATCAACAATTAAAACTAATGTTTCAGATACAAATACACCTGTAAATTATAATGGACAACAACAAATATCAAAAGTTATTCAAAGAGTTAGTGGTGAAATAGATCCACTTTATTCAGGTATTGACTCACCAAGAACATTGGAAAGAAGAAATAGTTCAAGAGATGATATTCCAATTAGTCCACCACAAGGCTGTATGACACCAATTAAAAGATTAGGTTCAGTTGAGGGCGATGAAATTTCTGCTATTTTCTCATCATCCACTGATGCAAATATGGATGTTAGTCAAGACTATTCTTCATCAACACCAACTGTTAATTCAATGTCTTATCAATCTTCATTTTTAGATACATTTGATAATCAATCAACTGTTGGTTCTCCAACTTTCTATCAATTACCAGTTTCATCGCAACCACCTCAACATCCACCTCCTCCACCACCAATAAAAGATAATAATCAACCTAAATTAAATCAATCTCAAAATTTAATTAATACAAATTCAAATAGTGTTACTACAACCAATAATAGTAGTCAAACAACTACAACTACCACCACTACAACAACAAATAATAATAATGTTTTAAATTTAGAAAAATTACATAAATTAGATTTTGCTGAAGATATAAATGGTGATGAAAGATGTTCAAATCCACTTTATTCAAAAAAGAAATTAGCAGGCTTATTATTCCCAAATAAACATCATCAACCATCAGCATTGAAAACTGCAAAAATAAGATTTAAGAGTTCAAAGAGATTAGCTACAACTGTTAATTCAAATTCTTCCAATAATTTAATGATGTCAAATTCACCTTTGTCATCGTCATCAATGAATTTATTACAACAATCAAATTCACCACAATATAGTGGTACACCAACTTCTGGTTCATTCCAAAACCAATCGGTTTTATCAGCAACATTAATGAGTTCACCATCAATGTCTGATGTTTTCAGTGGTGGTAATTCTCAAGGAGGTGGATCATCATTATCACAATCTGGTTCAATCACACCAGTTGCACCATTATCAGCAGTTCAGGGTTCACCAATTGGAAATAGTGGTAGTGTTAATAATATTTATTTGGAGGGTGATGATTTCATTAGAGATTTAATGCAAAGTCCAATCATTAATCAAGAAATTGAATTTACATCAGAAGATGGCGTGCCAAAGGTTAAGAATATTACTTTAAAAATGTTAACCTCTTTATTAACTCATGAAAAAGGTCAAAGTAATGAATTAAATGGTATTTTCTTTGATACTTATCTTTTATTCACATCAATTCCATTAGTAATCGAACATTTGGAATCAAGATTTTTAAATGGTAAAAATCATATTGTAAAACAAAAGTAATGTATAAAAATTCTTTTTTTTCTATTTTTATAAATTACTACCAATATTAACAATATTAATAACAATAATTATAATATTTTTAAACGATTATTCTTTTTTTTTATAATAGGGTTATAACATTTTCACAAAAATGGGTTGAAGTTTGTTGGTCAGATTTTAAAGAAGAACATATTGAATTATTATTAAAATTTTTAAATGATTGTTCAGAACAAATTGAAAAATTAGTAACAGGATCATTTGCATTAAGAACATCATTAAATTTATTATTAAATATTATAAATATGAAAAGAGATGGAACTTATATCACAGAAGAGGAAGAAACATTTGAACAACCAGCACCAATTCCAGATTTTATTCAATTACCAAATTGTGTTGATATAAATTTAATGGATTTAAGACCTCACGAAATTGCTAGACAATTAACAATACTAGATCATGAATTATTAACTCAAATTACAAAGCAACAAATGTTAGATTATGCAGTTCATCAAACAAATTCACCTTCAATAGTTAAAGTTACTGATAGATTTAATTATTTAGTACTTTGGGTTTCAACTGAAATAGTTTTAAGTTTAACAATTGAAAAAAGAATTGAAACAATATTTAAATTTGTTAATATTGCATTGGTAAATATTTTATTTTAAAATTTAATTGATACCATACCAATAGTTTATTAATAATATAATTATTAACATATGTTATTTTAATTTTTAAAAAATTTTAGAATTGTTGGTATTTAAAAAACTTTAATAGTGCAATTGCAATTATAGCAGCAATGAGTAAACCATCAATTGAGAAATTAAAACAAACATGGGGTTTCATTAGAAATACAAAAGCAAATGCACCAATTCAAGAGTTAAAAGAATTAATTTTACCAACAAATGTTGCAAGACTTAGAAAGATTATGGACTCAGTTGAAGCTCCTTTCATTCCTTATTTGGGTGCATACTTTAGTCATTCAATAGCAATTCATGCAGGTAATAAATCAATTGTAAATGAACAATATATTAATATGCAAAAATATGATATGATGGGGAAAATCATTAGATCAATTACTGTTGCTCAAGAAAAGAAATATAATTTAACACCAGTTGGTGTATTACAAAAGTTTTTAACAGATTCTTTTGTTCTTACAGAGAAACAATTATATTCTGAAGCTTCAAAGATTGAAGAAAAAGGTGATTCTTATATTACAGAAACAACTAAATTTGGTTCAATTTTTAAAAAAAAAGATAAATAAATAATTTTAAATTATTTAATGATTATTAAAAATAAATTAAAAAATAAATAATAATAAAAACTTTAAAAAAATTAAATCTATCTTTATTTATTTATTTATTTATTTATTTATTTATTTATATGGTTATTTATTTATTTATTTATTTATTTATTCTACAATGGATACATTTTAATTATTTTTTTTTATTTTATCAAACATATATTTTTTTATTTTAAATAACTAGCCATTTCTGTATAAACTTTAAATTTTACATCTTCCTTACTTTTTTTTAATTCATCTCTGCCAATATTATTTTCAAAATTATTGAATATGATATCATCTTTATCGCTTGTACTAACCAAAGTATATCTAGTCTTTTTTTTTTTAAAAAAAAAAAAAAAATCTTAGTATATCATAAAAAAAAAAAAATTTTAATATCATAAAATTATTACTTACTATTTCTTTAGTTCTATACAATGAATTCATATTTACCAAAATACAATCAAAATTAAATATATATGAAAAAAATAAAAAATAAAAAAATAAAAAATATATTAAATAAAAAAAGAAAATTAAAATATTTTCTTTTTTTATTTATTTTTTAATTTTAATTGTTCATTCAAATAATTAAAAATTTTTTTTCACATATTATTAAAAAAAAAAAAAAAAAAAAAACAATAATAATAATTTTTCCATGTTTACCATACATATTTGTGTTCTACAGATCGGCGTATAAGAAAATAAAAAAAAAATAAAAAAAAAAAAATTAATTTTTTTTTTTCTTTTTTTCTTTGTGTTAAATCATCCATATTATTTATTCCTTATAATTCACTAGGAACAACCACTTGAAAAATCAAATATTAAACTAAAAAATTAAAAATTAATTAATTATTAATTATTATTTCAATTTTTTTTTTTTTTTTTTCCCAAAAATTATTTACTTACTGTCGGGTTTGGATGATCTTTTGCTAAAGCAATGCAACTTTCTTCAAATGTTAAAGAAATATTTTGAGGGTTAATAAAATTTTGATTTTGATTTTCAATTGTTGGTTTTTGAAGTGTACCTTGATTAATTAAAAGGTCATCTAAATAGATTGAATATTCTTTTATGGCTTGTGATATATTTTTAAAATAATTCCAGATTTTAATTTTACCAACAGTTATTGGTGAGTCGAAATAAAAGTAAATGACATTACTTTCTTTTGAAAATGATGGTATTTCAAGACCACGTGAATTATAAGATACACTATTACCACCCAATTGATATTGTTGTTGTTGTTGTTGGTGGTAAAGTGGTGACATACCATTATTATTATTACTATTTCCAAAACTAACTGAAAAATAAGGAATTAAAAATCCTTCACTCTCTTGAAAACTTAAATTATTACCAATCAATTTGTAAGAATTCTTTACATCATTAGATAGAACACTACTTTTATTTGGTTTAATAATTGTATCATTTTGATCATAAATTTCAATCGCATGTAAACCAACGAAATTTCTATCACCATAATTTGAAATTATTACTAACTTTAATACAAATCCACTTGAATATTGTGATATTTTATTTTGATCTGTACCACTACTACATGAGGAAGGTGGATTATTATTATTATTTATATTATTATTATTATTATTATTAAGTTTGTCCCAATTAAAAAATGAAATTGTTTGACCAAAATCAAATGTACTATTACCTGGTGCTTTTCTAAAAATAAATCCATAATTATTTTGATTATTATTTTGAATATTATTAAGAGGTGATGATGATGATGATGATGATGATGCTGCTGCTGCTGGTGGTGGTGATAATGATTGACCATCTAAAAATATATTAACTTTTTTAGCACCTCTTGAAGCATCATCCAAACTTTTATTATAGTTCCAAATACGAATACAAGATATTGAAAAAACGTTACCTAAATCAATCGTAAGAACATGTTCTTTTGAGGGAGAGAATGGAATTAACCACATATGTTTATCATTTGTAGTTACATTATGACCATCAATTAATTTATCTAAAGTTCTATAATCGCCACTATGACCAGGTACATCATTGATATCTTTTGGCTGAGCGGTAATATTTGAAGCTTGAATTGGTATTTGTTTATATTCATTATCAAATACCATAATCGATGTTAATCCCATATAGAATCTATCGCCCCATGTTGATAAAAATAAGAATTTCAATTTTCTACCTTTTGGATAATGATTAGTTTGAAAGAAATAATCATTTTCACTTAATGGTGATGATGATGATTCACCACTAATAATCATTGATTGAGTTGTTGTGGTTGCTGTTGTTGTTAATGATGACATTGAAGTTGTGGACGAAGATGATGGTGGTTTTGACAATGATAATTTTGGTGATGATGGTGTTCTAAGTGTTTCCAAATAACCATAATTAGTTTTAACTGGTGAAATTGGTGGTGTTCTATATTCTCCAATTATTTTTTCATTATAATGATTAATTATATTATTATTATTAATACTATTAATATTATTATTATTATTATTACTATTATTATTATTATTACCACTACTATAACTGCTATTATTTCTAGCTTCTTGATAAAATTTTACATCTTCTTCTTCGTCATCTTCATCTTCGTCTTCATCATCATCTTCATCATCATCATCATCTTCTTCTTCATTATTATTTTTTTTATTTAATTCTTCTAAATTATCTTGAGTTTGATTATTGGTAGTAGTAGTAGTGTTATCTTGAATATCATACTGATCCAAATCATCTTGTAAACTAAATTGATGATGTTGATAATTATTATGTTGTGTTGATGATTGTAAATGATGATTTGAATTGAAATAATCATTTTTTAAGGAAGGTTGATTATTATTATTATTATTATTATTATTATTATTATTATTATTATTATTATTATTATTATTATTATTACTATTATTTTCATCATGAATGAAAGAAGGTGAAAATGGATCATTCTCTTCAATTCTATTAAATATTTCCTCTTTATTTGTAAAAACTATATATTCACAATATTGTTCACAACCTTGTAAGATACCAGGTGACTTTTTAATTGAACCTCTAAAGATAACATAACTATTATCAATTTTGATTTCAATATCTTTTGCACCTCTTGATGAATGAATTCTAGATTTATTATAATTCCAAATTCTAATTAATGAAAGTGTAATTTTCGAATCCAATGTAATGGTGATTGTATTCACTTGACCAGCTGTAAAAGGTGCTAACCAAAGATGATTATCATCACAAGTTCTTGGATGTCCATCCATAATTTTATCGATTGTTCTTGGATCATTACTATGTTGATAATGATTTCTATTAGAATGTCCATTAACATTATTATTATTATTATTGTTATTATTATTATTATTATTATTAATATCATTTAAATCACTTGGAAATGCTTTAATTTGAGATTTTGGATCCTTTAATTTCACATAGGAACCATTTGAATCAAAAATATCAATACCTGATAATCCAACATAATGTTGATCACCCCATGTACTATAAATATTAATTGTAATAACTCTACCAGTTGGATTTAATGTTAATAATGGTGCTCCAAATGATTGCGTTTCAATAATTGGTGTTGATGGTTGTTTATTATTATTATTACTATTGTTGTTATTATTTGATGTTAATTTCAATTTCTCTGTTGAATTTATAACATGCTGTAAATCGAATGTGTGTAAATGTAAATTTGGTGATGGTGATGGTGATGGCGATGGTGATGGTGATGGTGATGGTGATGGTGATGGTCTTTCAATGTATTGTTGTGAATTATTATCAGTTTCTTGGTTTATCGAGTGACTATTATTATTATTATTATTATTATTATTATTATTATTATTATTATTATTATTATTATTATTATTATTATTATTAATATTATTATTATTATTATTGATGGTTGGTGGTGAAATTGAAAATCTTCTTGGTGAAACTAAAACAGAGGCAGGAGAAGTTGTATTATTAGGATAACCACCAGTTGGTATTTTTCTATTATTGTTATTGTTATTTGAAGATAAACGAGCAGATGATGCACCAGTATGTAATGGTGTATTTACATTATTATTATTGTTACCCAATTGATCAAAATTTAAAGAGAATTTTGGTCTATTGGATGTAGACGATTGAACATTATTTACATTAATTTGTGAGGATAAGATTGGTGTTGATATACTTCTTGGAGTCAATGATGGTGATGGTGGTGGTGGTTGTAATAGGATTTGTTGAGGTTGTAGATTGGTTTGTTGTTGGTGATGTTGTTGCGTTTCAATCTTTTTTCTAATTGAAGAGGGTCTTTTCTTTTCAATATTTGAATAATCCAAATTAAAATCACGTAAATCAATTCTTGGTGATGGTGATGGTGACATCATTGGTGATGAATGAGGTGTATTATATGGTGATATTTTCTTTACTGGTTTATTATTATTACCATTATTGTTACTATTATTATTATTATTATTATTGCTATTACTATTGCTATTATTATTGTCATTTCCATCATCATATTGATTATGCTGTTGTTGCTGCTGTTGTTGTTGTTGCATTAAATGTTGATAAATTGTTGTAGATGAATCATCAGAAGATAATAAATCCATAATTAATTTCTTTTTAGATGGATCCATTGCTTTTAATTTATTCGCAATCTCAAAAATCATTGGTGATGTGAAACTTTGATCGAGTGATTGTTCATTTAATGAACTATTACTATTATTGCCTCCATTGCTATGGTTGTAGTTATTATTATTATTATTATTATTATTATTATTATTATTATTATTATTATTATTATTATTATAGTTAAAATTATTATTGCTATTATTGTTATTATTTATATTAATACTGCTATTATTATTAGTAGTATTATTATTATTATAGCTATAGCTATTATTGCTATTATTATTATAATTATTATTACTATTATAATTATTACTATTATTATTATTATTATTATTATTATTATTATTATTATTATTATTATTATTATTATTATTATTATTATTATTATTATTATTATTATTATTATTATTATTATTATTATTATTATTATTATTGTACATATTACTAGGATGAGGTGACATCTGACTTTGTAATCTTGGTGAAAATAGAGGTTTGTCTGGGTCTTGCGTTTTTAAAGTATTTAATTGTACCTTAGGAATATATGGTTTTCCATTGTTGTTTAAATTTACATTAGGTTGTTGTTGTTGTTGTTGTATTTGTGGTTGCTGTTGTTGTTGTTGTTGCTGTTGTTGCGGTTGTTGTTGTTGTTGTTGTTGTTGTTGTATTTGCGGTTGTTGTTGTTGTTGTTGTTGTATTTGCGGTTGTTGTAACTGTTGTAGTTGTAGTTGCTGTATTGGCATTCCATTAAATCTAATAGAAGGTTCAGAGGAAACCCTAGTTAATGGATGCTTGATGGTCTTATATTGTTTGTCAACAGGTTCATAAACTGGTGGTGGTGGTGCATTTGGAATATTATTGACCGTATTTGGGATTAATGGTACACTTTGGTTATTAATGTTGTTATTATTATTATTATTATTATTATTATTATTAATGTTGTTATTATTAATATTATTAATGTTGTTATTATTATTAATGTTGTTATTATTATTGTTATAACTATTGTTGATATTTTGTAATTTTAATGTTGGTAACTTAGTGGTCCCTTTCTTGGTACTACCGTTATTGTTGTTAATGTTATTGATATTGTTATTTCGGCTGGGTGAATTTAAAATAAGGCCACTACTGCTATTTCTTCTGCTCAACTCTCTTGGGGTTATTGATTCATCTTGTTGTTTATATACTTGATCCTGTATTTGTTGTTGTTGTTTGAATTGTTGCTGTTGTTGCTGTTGGTATATTTGATTGTTTATATTGTTGCTATTATTATTACTATTATAATTACTACCATTATTTATACCATTATTATTAATACTACTATTATTATTATTATTATTATTATTATTATTATTATTAATACTATTATTATTAATACTTTTATTATAATTACTATTATAATTGTTATTAATATTATTATTATTAATATTATTATTACTACTACTATTATTACTATTATTATTATTATTATTATTATTATTATTATTATTATTATTATTATTATTATTATTATTATTATTATTATTATTATTATTATTATTATTATTATTATTATTATTATTATTATTATTATTATTATTATTATTATTATTATTATTATTATTATTATTAACATCGAATTCAATAATACTACCCAATTGAACGGTGTCATCTCTTTCTTGTTGACTATCAGATTTTGATTTCTTACTTTTTTTCATATCGCTATGAAGAAATTCTAAACTTTTACTTGACCAACCGGGTGCCAAAGAATTTATATTCGCCATTGATTGTCTTCTTGGTGACATAACTGTTAAAGGATTTGATGCTGTACTTGCTGGGGCTTGTATTACTGTTGTAAGTCTAGGTGACATCAATCTTGGTGATAACAAAATTCCTGATGCTGATGCTGCCGTTGCCGATGATGAAGATGACGTTCCATTATTATTATTATTATTATTATTATTATTATTATTATTATTATTATTATTATTATTATTATTATTATTATTATTATTATTATTATTATTATTATTATTATTATTATTATTATTATTATTATTATTATTATTATTATTATTATTATTATTATTATTATTATTATTATTATTATTATTATTATTATTATTATTATTATTATTATTATTATTATTATTATTATTATTATTACCGCTAATACTATTGTTATTATTATTACTATTATTACTATTATTTCCATTGTTAACATTATTATTATTATTTAACATTGATAAAGGTAAACTAAAAGTAAATTTCTTTGGTTGTGTGTTATTTCCATTATTAGTATTACTATTACTATTACTATTATTATTATTAGAGTTATTATTATTATTTTGATTAATATTATTCATTTGAGATAAATTTATAGTTGGTAGTTTTATTTTACTATTACTACTATTAATGTTACTATTACTTTCAAAAGTAGTAGTTGAAGAGAATGAGGATGAAGATAATGGTATTGATGAAATTATATCAGCTGTTGTAAACATCTTAGTTTGATTCAAGTCAACTGATGATGATGGTCTAGATGAATCATAGCTGTCACTTGATAAATAATCATCGTCATCCTCATCCAACTCTTCAATTACTCTTAAGTTATCATCATTTCTATTATTATTATTATTATTATTATTATTATTATTATTATTATTATTATTATTATTACTATTGTTATTAAAATTATTATTATCTCCTTCGTCGCTGTCAAAATTTAAAAGTGAAAGTGATTGTGGTGTTAATAGTTGAGTATGATTTTGTTGGTAATGGGAATGGAAATGCTGTTGTTGATGTTGGTGTTGTTGCTGCTGTTGTTGTTGTTGTTGTTGTTGTTGTTGTTGTTGTTGTTGTTGTTGTTGTTGTTGTTGTTGTTGTTGTTGTTGTTGTTGTTGTTGTTGTTGTTGTTGTTGTTGTTGTTGTTGTTGTTGATGTTGTTGTTGTTGTTGTTGTTGGTGTTGGTGTTGATGTTGTTGAGAATTAGACCTAAGTATTGAACCTCTTGGGGATAATGGTATATATTGTTGTGGTTGGGGAGGTTGTTGTTGTTGATGGTGAATTAGATGATGAGGTAAACATGATATTGAAGGTGATTTTGGAGTTGTTGGTGATAAGGGTGAACCATTATTACTACTATTATTACTACTATTATTACTACTACCACCACTCATTCTTGGTGTTTTAGGTGTATCAAAAGTTATGATTGGGAATGATAGATTTGGTATAACTGGTGCCGTCTTCTTTAATGCTGTAGATGATGGTGTTGCTGCTGCTGTTGTCGAATTTGTCATTGTTGTAGTGATAGAACTAGATGATGAAATAGATGATGCTGATGATGCAGAAGATGATGTTGGTGGTGAATTACTCTTTAATACTTCATTTACCATTGCCTTCATTTTTGTCTCTGAAAAATCGATGGTTTGGTCGAATACTGTATCATTAGTATTATTATTATTATTATTATTATTATTATTATTATTATTATTATTATTATTATTATTATTATTATTATTATTATTATTATTATTATTATTATTATTATTATTATTATTATTAAAAAGTTGATGCTGTTTTTCAGAAGGTTTGGAATTTTTTTTAGACTTTATAAAAAAAAAAAAAAATTAAAAAATTAAAAAAAAAAAATGGAAATTAATTATATATATTAATTAGAAATATAAGGTTTTAGGTATAAAAGAAAACATACATTCATATTATAAAATCATTGTCATTGGTGTGTATTGTTATTATTAATTATTATGTTGGTATTAATATCTGAAGTTTTTTATTTTTTTTTTAAAGATTTTAGTTTTGTTTATGTTTTATTTTTTTTAAATCTCACTTTTCAAAGAAAGAAAGAAAAAAAAAAAAAAAAAAGGTTTCTATTATTAATTAATTATCTATAGGTTTTTTTAAATTCCTATAATTATAGTACAACAAAAATTATTTTAAAAATTAAAAAAAAAAAAAAAAAAAAAAAAAAAAAAAAAAAGAAAAGTTGTTTTGGGTGATTGAAAAAACTGTTTTTTTTGATATATTTTTTAATTAATTTCAAATTTTTTTTTTATTTTTTTTCCTCTTTTTTTTTTTTTTTTTTTTTTTTTTTTTAATTGATTAAAATAAAAAAATTAAAGATAAAAATAATAAAAATAATAAATAGGTTTAAATCTAACAGTCCTTTGGATTGGAAAAAAAAAATAAAAATAAAAAATAAAAATAAAAATAAAATAAAAAATAAAAAAAAACTAATTTAAAATTTAGAAATATCTCTTTAAATAAAATTTTTTTTTTTTTTTTTTTTTTTTTTTTCACCACAACAAATCCCCAATATCAAATTTTGACAGCAAACAAATTTTTGTTATTGCAAATAAAAAAAAAATAAAAAAAAAATAAATTTTTTAATTTTTGAAAAAAAATAAAAAAAAAAAAAATGGTAATTTGCCAATTTTTTTTTTTTTTTTCTTCAAGCTTTTTTAATCTCGACAATTAATTCAAAAAAGGTTGTAGCGCGAAGTGAACAAACATATTATAATAATAATAATATTACAAAAAAAAAAAAAAGAAGAACAGATAGAATAAAAGGTTTAGATTTAAAATCAAAATTCTATTAATTTTTAAAAAATCAAAAAAAACTAAAAATAAAAATTAACATTTACGGAAAAAAAAAAGAAATTGTATAAATAAATAAATAAATAAATAAATACAATTTTACCATATTTTAATAATTAATAAATAAGAAAAATAATTATCAAAAGTAACCAAAAAAAAAAAAAAAAGAAAGAAAATGTCAAGTGTATCAATTGAACAATTTAAAAATGAAAAAGATTTAAAAATATGGGTAACTGCCTCAGAGGTTAAACCAATTGACCAATTTGGTGATGCAGATTGTCCACCTTGTATTAGAAGGATGGCAAACTCACAATATTGTGGTGATGAATTGGTAAAGTCATACTTATGTTTTCAAGAAAGTAATAAAAATGGCACTTCAGTTGAATCATGTGCAGGTTCATTTAACAAACTTAAAGATTGTATGGTAAAATACCCAATTAAATTTTATGACCCATTATTCAAAAAGTAATTATCGTCTTTTTTTCTTTATAAAAAAAAAAAAAAAAAAAAAAAAAAAAACAAAAACAAATCTTTACCACAATCTACACTTTTTTTTTTTTTTTTTAAACACCTTGATATTAATTATTTTACTTACCATTTTTTTTTTTTTTTTTTTTTAAAATAATTGTAGTGGTAGAAACTTAGAACAGGACTCAAAGTAAAATCGATTTAATAATAAAATAAAAAATTATTAAAAAAAAAATAAAGAAGTTTAGATTTTTAAATTCAAATAATTATTTTATTCAATGATATTTTTATTATTATTATTATTTAAATATTATTATTATTTAAATATTATTATTATTTTTTTAAATAATTATTTATTTATTTATTTAAATTTAATTACTTATTTATTTTGATATCTAATAAATTTTAATGATAAATAACCACCAACTAAAAGTGCAAAAGTGAATGAGGCCATAATTAAGATATCCCAATATTGGAAAGATATTTTATAATCAATTCTATCTAATACTTGAGTACCATGAGTGATCGGACAAAAGAATTTAGTAGTATTTTGAGATGGAATTGGTATTGGAATTGCACCTTTATTATCGGTACAAACGAATTCCATATCTTTGAATTCAGTAATGAGGAAAGCTTTCAATGGATAAGAGATGAAATCCAAATAGAAAGCCCATTTCCAAGCGGCTGGCATCGATGGTGGGGGGATCATAAAACCAGCGAAAAGAGATGTCACCGATAAGAGAACACCATTCAATAGGAAAGCCATTTCTTCAACTGGTAATGATGTTGCAAATGCAATAGATGTTAAACCGAAATTTAAATAAAGCATGACTGAAATGAATGAATGGTAAAAGAAATCCCAACCATGATTTGATAATGAAAGTCCAGTTAAAAAGTAAACTGGTATGACGTAGGCGTAGGAAGTGATGATTACAAATGGTAGATCCGATAATACAAATGTTAGATAATAGATCCAAACTCTATACATCCCCGAAGCTTGTTCACGATAGAATACACCACGTTCAGTTGAAACGGTTGGAATAATTGATAAACCTGCCATACCACCAAACATTAAACTAAAGAATAAAAATGAAATACGATTGAAAACATCGTTTTGTTCTTTATCCAAACGTAAAAACAATGTACCAATAACCAAACCCAATACAAATGATCTACCAACACGAGTTCTAATTGTATCAACTCTACGAATACCACCTTTCCATGACCTTTTCAATAACTCTATAAATTGAGTTTTAATTGTACTACTATATTTACCATGATAAACTGCCACTGGTGTACCAACTGGCATAATACTATTCTCAACAATTGATAATAGTTTTTGATTTTCTTTTGATTCTTTAAATGATTCAACTGGATCAAATGATATTGATGATGATGATAATGATGATTCTAAATTTTTTTTATTATTATTATTTAAAGTATCACTTGTATTACCATTATTATTATTATTATTATTATTATTATTATTATTATTATTATTATTATTATTATTATTATTATTATTATTATTATTATTATTTTCATTAGAAGTTGAAGTTGGTAAGGTTTGTGGTGGTTGTATAATTTCAATAATATCTTCAGTTACATCCAAAATGAAATCTGCAGGATTTTTGAATGGATCACAAATTAAACCTCTTTCTGCAAAATAATTTAAAACAATTTTTGAATTTGTACCAGTTGGACCAAAGTAAACAGTTTCACCACCTCTCTTTAAGAGTAAAAGATGATCAAACTTTTTAAAGATTGTAGTTGATGGTTGATGAATTGTACAAATAACTGAACGACCACTTGATGCAATCTTTTTAATTAAATTCATTACCTTCAAGGCAGCAGATGAATCCAAACCAGATGTTGGTTCATCAAGGAAGAGTAATTGTGGGTCCGATGCTAATTCAATACCCATATTAACACGTTTACGTTGTGATAGTGATAAACCACTTTCAACATCACCAATTAATGAATGTTGAATCTTTAATAAATTTAAAGTCTCCAAAATATTATCAACAAATTCTTCCTTTTCTTGAATTGGTACTGAATTTGGTAATCTATTTTTAGCAGAGAATAAAATCACTTCTCTAACCGTTGACACTGGTGTTAAAATATCCATTTGTTCAACATATGCGGAAGTACGAGTGAAATATTTAGTTCTTTCTTGACCATTGATTAAAATTTGACCTTTAGTATGACCACCTGTTTTTCTATTAGCTAAAACATCTAATAATGTTGATTTACCAGCACCTGATGGACCCATTAATGCAACCAACATACCTGGTTTAACATAACCATTAATACCATTCAATAGTCTTAAACGTTGATTTTTACCATCTTTCTTTACATCAACTTCATAAACTAAATCTTTCCATTGCATATAACAACCAATTGGAATATCTTTCCTTAAATTTGCTTTACCACTTGATTTAACATCAACATCAACTGATTCCATTTCTTCACCAGAATCTGAATCATCATTTTGTTTTTTATTATGTTTATTATTAAAATAATTCATACTATTATTTGTTGTTGTACTATCGGTTGAATTTCTATTCATTTTTATTAGCGTTGTAGTTTTATTTGGTTTTGATTTTTTAATACCAACTGGATCTTTACGATAAACTCTAAATACTAAAAATTTCATACAAACCAAGGTAATTAACCAAAATAATAGAGTGAAAGCTGAAATAATTGCTAAATCAACCCATCTATAATAGAATTCAGTATGAAAACCAATTGAATCTAAAATTTGTTCACCTTTTGTAATTGGACAAACTTGATTACCTTCAAACCCTACCGGATAGGAGGTATTAAAAGTTGGTAAAAATGATGGTGGCATTAATTCATCGGGTGAGCAATGATAATCTAAACCACTATGTTCATTTAATAGTAAACCTTCGAAACCATAATGAATTGGTGAAATCCAATAGAGCCAAATCCACCAACCTGGTATTTCATTGGAATGTTTCATATAGCCACACATTAGAATGAATGGTGATACAACAGCTGGTGAAATTGCAGATGCAGCATATTTGGTTTTAGTGAATGAACAAACACTTCTAATAATTGATAATGACATAACATCGCAAACTAAACATGTTAAGAAAAAGTAAATAAATCTATCCCATGTCTTATTTAAACCTGTCATCCAATAAACGAAATTTGAAAATATCAATACCTCAACGATTGACATTGGTAAATCAGTGACAATCATACTTAGAAAGTAGGTGATTGTATTATAATATTTCCATGCACGTTCACTATAAAATACTTGACGTTGATCGAAAAATACAGATATCGAACCAAATCCACCAAATACAAATGTTAACAATGAAAAGAATAATAAGCCTGACCTATTTGAACCATCGGCTTGGGTTGTATCCAATTTCCAATACAATGTACCCAAAATAAACCCAATTATAACATTCTTTAATAGTCTAAGACGTATTGATGCTTTGTTACCAAGAAATAGTTTAAATCCTCTTTTAACATTCAATGATAATTGTCTACCAAATCCAGTTGAATATGGCTTTAATGTTGTTGAATAATCTATAAATTTACTTCTTTCTTCTTCATCTGGTATATGACTATCAATATATTCTAAAATATGTTTATAAATTATTGATTTTCTATATGCCATTGCAAATTCATCTGATCCTTTTAAAGGTGGTATAATTTTATTATTATTATTCATCATCATCATCGTTGATGAGGCTTTGTTTTTAAAATTATAATTATAATTACTACCACCACTACTACTACCACTATCACCACTACCACCATCACTACTACCATCATCTATACCACAATATAATTCTGGTTCATCAACAATCTCTTGAAAAAATTCTGCTGGATTATGATGTTTTGGAAATTTAAATCCTAACCCTTCAAAATATCCAATTGCTTGATTCATTGGTCCAAAATATGACATTTGACCTTGATTCATAATCATTAAATAATCAAATAATTTTGTAATTTCTAATCCAGGTTGTAATAATGATATTAAACATGACATTTTCTCTTGTTGAACTTTATTTTTAATTTTTGTTAACATCTTTTTAATAATTAATAATAAAAAAAAAAAAAAAAAAAAAAAAAAAAATAAAAGTTAATTTAAAATTTTAGAGTTTAATATATATAAAACTCTAAAAAAAAAAGGAATAAAAAAAAAAATAAAAAAAAACTTACCTCTAAACTTATTGAAGAATCTAAACCATTTGTTGGTTCATCCATTAATAATAAATTTGATTCCTTTACTAATTCAACACCAATGGTAACTCTTTTCTTTTGACCACCAGAAATACCACGTAGAAATTCATCACCAACAACAGTATTTTGTACATGTTTCAAGTCTAAAAAATCCAATACATTATCAACAATTTCAATTCTTTCTTTTTCAGATTTATCCCCACTTTGACAATCGGCTGAAAATTTAAAAGTATCTCTTACGGTGAGTGGTGCTTTTAATAAAAATGAAAAAAAAATAAAAATAGAAAATTAGAAAATATTTCATTTTTTTTTTTTATTCAAAAATTTTGAAAAAAAAAAATTTTGAATTAAAAAAAAAAAAATTGGAAAAAATGAAATATGTGTATTTACCCATATGAAAATCATCTTGTACAACATAACTAACATGTCTATGATGAGTATTGGGATCACCAGTTTTACCATTAAATAATAAATTTCCAGTTATTTTTTCATTTGAAGTTAATAATGCCAATGTGTTCATTAATGAAGTTTTACCACAACCTGGAGAACCTAATAATAAAACCATTGATCCAGGTTTTAAAAAAAAGTTTAAATCTGTTAAAATTTTCTTTTCATTTTTACCATGGCCAACTGTTGACGATAAATTTCTTGCTGATACAAATACAGATGTTCTTGGTAAATTTGATGGATTATAACTACTTGTCGTTGAGAAATTCAATCCACCGTCAATAGATTGTTTTAAATTTGGTTCTGATTTCTTATCAACTCCAAATATATTTTTTGATTCAATTGAATCATTTAAAAAATTCCTTGAATTACTTCTACTTTTTGCTAAATATTCTCTTTTTTCTTCATTTTCCATTTTTTAAAATTATTTAAAAAAAAAAAAAAATAATGTTAAGATAATTTTTTTTTTTTTTTTTTTTTTTTTTTTTTTTTTTTTTTTTTTTTTTTTTTTAAATAAAAAGGTTAATTTTTTTTTTTTTTTTTTTTAATATAAATTAAAGAACTAAGTTTTTTAATAAAATAAATAAATATAATTTTTTTTCTTAAAAATTATTTGAATATATATAGGTACAATTAATTAAATTTAGTATTTCATAAATAAAATTTTAATTTTTATTATTTATTTTTTATTTAAAAATATTTTTAATAAAAAAAAAAAAAAAAAAAAAAAAAAAATTAAAATTATTTGATTAGTAATAAATTAAAAAACATTCATACTCCTCTAAATATAAAAAAAATAATTTAATTATAATTTCAAATTTTATTTGTTGGATTTTATTTTATTTGATTATTCTTGGTAGTAATCCCACACTAATTATAGATAAATATTCATGTTTCAAATACATTGTTTGATAATAACGAGTACAAGACAACATTATTATCTCATTATTATTACCATAAAGATTAAAAACTTGAAAAACTAACACCATTGTTGGATTAAAATAGTAATTATCATTTAATAAAAATAAAAAAAAACACCACAAATACATAATACCCCATACAAATATAAAAACAACCACACCTGGGATAATTACATACATACACACACACCCTACACCACTTTTAAAAATAATGACAACACACAAACCACCAATAAATCCCTTCTTTTTTTATTTTTTTTATCTTTAAAAAAAACAAATATAAAATTTTAACAAATATAAAATTTTAAAAAATAAATAACTATTTTTTTTTTTTTTTTTTTTTTTTTTAAAAAATGATTATCAGATTTGAAACAAAATTATTTATAATGAGATAATATTAAACACACAATAAAAAAGATTTTTTAATTTTTTTAATTTTTTATTTTATTATTTTTTTTTTTTTTAAAAAAATTTTTCGTACATATATATATATTTATAAATAATTGTTTATTTAGTTTGATGTCTAATAAATTTCAAAGCTATAAAAATACAAATGAAGAAAAAGACTGAATAACCAAAAATAACAGCCAAGAATTTATATTTATCTTCAGGTTTCATTTCATAACGTTGTAAAATTTGATTACCATTTGTAATTGGACAAATTGGGCCAACATCAATATAAGTACCATTAACTGTAAGAACATTAGGTATAGTGACTGATTCACTACTTGTACAATGGAATTCTAAATCTTGGAATTCATTAATCATAACGATTGCCAATGGATAAGTAGTTGGATCCAATTGGTAGAACCAATGCCATCCTTTAGCGATTGAAGCTGGTGGGATCATAAAACCAGCGAACAAAGAACTGATTGAAAGTGCTACACCACCCAAGGCATGAGCAATTTCATCGGTTGGAAGTACAGTTGCGAAAACCATTGCCAACATTGAGAAATTGAAATAAGTTGTGAATGAGATGAAGGAGTGGTAAAAGAATGGAGCACCATTTGGATCTAATCTAAGACCAGAGATAAAGTACATTGGAACTGTATAAATAATAGCAGAGAGGAAAACCCATGGTAAATCGGTAACGATAAAAGTGAAGAGATAAATTGGAATTGAATACATGCCAGATGCTTGCTCACGATAGAAAACACCACGTTCCATATTAACGATTGGAATTGAAGACATACCAGACATACCACCAAACATAAGACTGAAGAAAAGAATTGAGACACGATTATAAATATTCTCTTGAGTTTCTTCCATTCTAACGAAAAGTGTACCTAAAACTACACCCAAGAAAAGTGAACGCATTAAACGAGTACGAATATTTTGAACTCTACGTACTTGTGCTAACCAAGAACGTTTACCCAATTCAACGAATTGAGTTTGATAGGATGAGGAATAAACACCATGGAATTCTGGTACTGGTGTACCAACTGGCATAACACCAGCATCAATTTTGGCCAAAAGATCACTATTCAATTGTGATTCTTTGTATTGTTGAACTGGATGGAATTGATGTGGTTTACCATCGAGTGTGGTTTCAATGACATCATCGGTTACATCTAAAATGAAATCGGCTGGATTCTTTAATGGATCACAAATTAAACCATGATTTTCAAAATAACCAAGTAAATCAGCACTCTTATCACCAGTTGGACCAAAGTAAACAGTTTCACCACCTCTCTTTAAGAGTAAAAGATGATCAAATTGTTTGAAAATTGAAGTTGATGGTTGATGAATTGTACAAATAATTGAACGACCACTTGATGCAATCTTTTTAATTAAATTCATTACCTTCAAGGCAGCAGATGAATCTAAACCAGAGGTTGGTTCATCAAGGAAGAGCAATTGTGGATCTGATGCTAATTCAACACCAATGTTAACACGTTTACGTTGTGATAATGAAAGACCTTCTTCACCATGACCAATTTGTTTATTTTGAATCTTTAATAAATTTAAAGTTTCAATAATGTTTTCAACAAATTTAATTTTCTCTTCATTTGGCATATCACTTGGTAATCTAGTTTTAGCAGAGAATAAAATTGCTTCTTTAACAGTTTGAGTTGGTGGAAGAACATCAAATTGTTCAACGTATGCAGAGAGACGAGTAAAATATTTAGTTCTTTCTTGACCATTGATTAAAATTTGACCTTTAGTATGACCACCTGTTTTTCTATTAGCTAAAACATCTAATAATGTTGATTTACCAGCACCTGATGGACCCATTAAAGCAAGTAACATACCCGGTTTAACATAACCATTAATTTCATTCAATAATCTTAAACGTTGATTTTTACCATCTTTCTTTACATCAACTTCATAAACCAAATCTTTCCATTGCATATAACAACCAATTGGAATTTCTTTTTGAGCTTTTACCATACGATTTTCTTTGATATCAACTTTGGAATCCTTGATTTTCTTTGATCTCTTTGAGGCTTTTTTAGAACGTTTATCATTCTTTGGATCAGATGCTCTATGATCGACATGAACATTCTTGAGGAAGAAGTACATACCAAAAGAGAAAAGTGCACCAAATGCAAAAACAATTAACAAATCGATCCATTTGAACCAATTATTTTGTGGCATACCTAATTGATCAAGGAATTGATCACCTCTAGTAATTTGACAAATTGAAGAATTTCCAGAACCTCTTGGATATGGTAATTCAAAGTTTGGAGTATTACGTGGTGGGATTGTTTCACTATCATCACAGCTATAAATTAAACCATGATGTTCATTTGACATGAGACCTTCAAAAGCATATTTAATTGGTGAGATCCAATAAATCCAAATCCACCAACCACCAATACTTCTTTTTGGTGCCATAAAACCAGAGAACAAAATGAATGGAGCCAATGCAGCTGGTGCAATAACTGAAGCCAAGGTTGCATTTGGAGCAAAAGCTGAAACCATTTTAAAGAAAGATTGGAAAGCCAAATCACCAACGAAATTCATTAATAAAAAGTAAATGAATTTCTCTGCATTCGCTTGTAGACCACACATCCAATAAACCAAAACACAAAATACCACAGTCTCTAAGAGTGCAATTGGAATTTCAGAAAAGATTAATGATAAAAAGAATGCAAATGTCTTGTAGTATTTACCATCTTTTTGTATGTAAAACACCTCTCTTTGTTCGAAAAGAATTGCAATGGCACCCATACCCGAGAAAACAATAAACAACAATGAAAAGAAAATCAAACCCGATCTATTATTACCATCGGTCTGATTCAAATCTAAACCATAAAAGAGTGAACCCAAAATTAAACCCATTACAATCGATTTTATAATTCTCATTCTAACGGCAACTTGACTTGAAATTAACATTTTAAATGCTCTAATACTTGCTAAACGAATTTGATAGGATAAAGGTGTTGGATATTTTGGAAGATGTGAACTATCTTTACAAAATGTTAAATCTGGTTGAGTGTTATCTAAATCATTT
This sequence comes from Dictyostelium discoideum AX4, assembly GCF_000004695.1. Lineage (NCBI taxonomy): Eukaryota > Evosea > Eumycetozoa > Dictyosteliales > Dictyosteliaceae > Dictyostelium > Dictyostelium discoideum. The sequence continues at coordinate 5,763,540 of NC_007088.5, forward strand.
ACAATACTTTGGAACATTGCGCTATTCTTGTATGCATTTGCAAATTCTTCGGCACCTCTAAGTGGTGGTTCACCTTCACCTTCAAAATATAATTCTGGTTCATCAACAATCTCTTGGAAAAATTCTGCTGGATTATGATGTTTTGGTAATTTAAATCCTAATCCTTCAAAATATGAAATTGCATCTGACATTGGTCCAAAATAAACCATATGACCAGCATTCATAATCATTAAGAAATCAAATAATTTTGTAACTTCAACACCTGGTTGTAATAATGCTACCAAACTTGAAACTTGATTTACATTTGATAATTCTCTAAAATGTTTCATTAACTTTTTTTTTAATAAAAAAAAAAAAATAAAAATAAAATAAAAAAATATTAATACTAAATTTTAAAAACTATTATTTTTTTTTTTTTTTTTTTTTTTTTTTACTTACTTCTAAAGTAGTAGTTGAATCTAAACCAGTTGATGGTTCATCCATTAAAAATAAACCAGCATCTTTAACCATTTCAACACCAATTGTAACTCTTTTCTTTTGACCACCCGATACACCTCTTAAAAATTCATTACCAACAACTGTATCTTGTTGTCTAGTAAGATCCAAAGTCTTTAAAATATAATCAACTCTTGCGTTCTTTTCTTCTTCAGATGTACCTTCACTCATTTGAAGATCGGCTGAAAATTTAAATGTTTCTCTAACTGTGAATGGAGCTATTATAATAAAAAAAAAATAAAAAAAAAATTAGAATTTTTAATTTATTTTTATTATTATTATTATTATTATAATTATTATTTTACTTACCCATATGATGATCACCTTGTACAACATATGCAACATCTCTATGATGAGTACTTTTATTAGCAGCTTTACCATTAAATAATAAACTACCAGATACAGTTTCAGAATGTAATTGATTGGCCAATGCTTTCATAACTGAGGTTTTACCACAACCTGGAGAACCCAAAATTAAAACCATTGAACCTGGTTTAAGGAAAAAATTTAAATCTGATAAAATATTTCTTTTATCACCTTTCTTTTCAGTACCAATAGACATACTTAAATTTCTAGCGGTGACATACATTCCTTTCTTTTCTTTATATAAACCCATTGGAGCACCCGAATTATCATATGAAATACTTTGCATTCCGCCAATTGTATTATCAGCTGCAAATGATTTTTGTCCAAATTCTTGTAATGGGATTTCATCATTACCAATTTCTGGTGGAGCCATTTTTTAAATTATATATATGTTTATATTTTTTT
>NC_007088.5:5769805-5774805 GCF_000004695.1 Dictyostelium discoideum AX4
AAATGGATTATGATGTCTTCAATTGTTTAGATGTTTTCGAAAATTCAACTTTCTTTAAAGATTTGAAATTTGCGGTTGGTGATGGTGATCTTCAATATTATTTATACAATTATTCAACTCCAACTAAAAAATCATCTGAAATTGGTTTAGTTTTGTTATAAGAAAAAAAAAAAAAAATAAAAAATAAAAAATAAAAATAAAAATATAAATAGAAATAAAAAATTAATTAAATTTAAAAAAAAAAAAAAAAAAAAAAAAAAAAAAAAAGATATCTTTATTTTTTCTTTTGGTTTTGGTTTAAATTCAAATAATTCATTGACATCTGTTGTTCAAATTATTTTTAATTTCTTTTATTTTTTTATTTTTTTTCATTTTTTTTTTTTTTCATTTTTTTTTTTTTTTCATTGAAAAAACAAAACACCACCAGATGGCACAAGCCCAATTACATTGAGAAGATTTTTTTTTTTTTAAGAATTTGGATTCTTTTTTTAACTCCAACAGTTTATTTTTAAATATTTTTTTTTTTAAATATTTTTTTTTTATAATTTTTTTCTTTTTTTTTTTTATTTTTTTTTATATAAATAAATAATTTAAAATAATATTCAAGTAGTTATAGTATTTATAATAAACAAAAAGATAATTTAAAAAAAAAAAATAAATAAATAAATTCTGTAAAATTCAAAAAATTCTATTTTCTCTCACCACACTTTATAACTAACCACATCTTGTATTACTTAGTTAAAAATATATTTTGTAAATAAAAAAAATAAAAAATATAAAAAAAAATAAAAAAAAAAAAAATAAAAAAAAAAAAAATATAAAAAATAATTTTCCAAATAATCAAATAAAAGTAAGTTAGTTTATTTTTATCTTTATTTTAATATTTCAAATAAATTTGTTTATTAATAATTAATTGTTATTATTATTATTATTATTATTTTTTATTTCTTTATTTTTTAATTTTAATTTTAATTTTTTTTTTTTTTTTCATTTTTAAATTATGTTTGTAAAGTTTAAATATAATAAATAAAGAATTAAAAAAACTATAAAATAAAATAAAATAAAATAAAATAAAATAAAATAAAATAAATGGATAGAAATTTTTTAAATGAAAGTAATAATAGTACAAATAATAGAAATAAATATGTAATATATGATGAAGAAGAAAGTAAACCATTATTTTATAATTATGATTTTAGAAAAAAGAATAAAATGGTGATGTATTTATTTGATTGGATGATGGTTGTTATACTTTTAATAGTTGGCGGTATATTATTTTTAAAAGTTACAGTTAGAGGTCGTTTATTTACATTGGATGACGAGTCAATATCATATCCAAAATTACCAGAATTAGTGCCAATGCATGTTTTAATACCTGTTATTATAGCATTACCACTTGCAATTATAATTGTTGTTAGTTTAATTGTTAAACGTGATTGTCACGATTTCCATCACGCAATTCTTGGTTTAGCACAATCATTAGCATTAACATTACTTTTAACTGGTTCTTTCAAATGTTTTATTGGTGGATTACGTCCAAATTTCTTGGAAGTTTGCGACCCAACACCTGCATCAATAGCAGCAGGAAATCCACCAGTTGGTTTTAGTAAAATTTATTATGACCGTTCAATTTGTTCTGCCGATGATTCAATTGTAAATGATGCATTAAGTGCATATCCATCAGGTCATAGTTCAATAACAGCAGCATCATTTGGCTTCTTGGCATTATTTATTCACGCAAAGTTTAAAATATTCGATAATAGAGGTCATATTTTCCTTTATGTCATTGTTAGTGGTTGTATAATTGGTGCAGGTTTAATTGGTATTAGTAGAGTTGCTGTAGGTATTTTTTTTTTTTTTTTTTTTTTTTTTTTTTTTTTTTTTTTTTTTTTTTTTTTTTTTTTATAATACATATTAAATTATTACTAACTAAAATTTTTATTATTAAACCATTATTTTAATATAGGATTATCGTCATACATTTTTAAATGTATTAGCTGGTTGGTCAATTGGTTTAATTATTGCTTTATCATGTTATCGTTTAAATTATAGTTCATTATTTGGTCGTGATAATCATGTTTCAATTCATTCCCATTGGTTAACTTATTGGAATCATCATGATAATTTAAATAATAATAATAATAATATTAAAAATAATTTTGATTTAGAAAAAAATTGTAATCAATCACCAAATAATATTGCATTGGATGAATTAAATAAATAAATTTTTAATAATAAAAATAAATAATAAAACATGTAAAATTAGTTATAAAGTAAATTTTTTTTAAAAAAAAAAAAAAAAAAATAATAATTTCTTTTTTTAATATTTTTATCTTTAAATTTCCCCAAAATATTATTTTTACCTTTTTAAGCCTTTCTTCTCTTTTTTTTTTTTTTTTTTTTTTTTTTTTTCTAATAAATTAATTTTTATTTGGAATAAATAAAACTAAATGTTTAATAATAAGAAATAAAAAACATCTTAAATCTAAAAATATAATATTATTTTTATTTTTATTTTTTCAACCCTAATAAATAATATCCAAAACACTGTCTAATTTATTTATGAATTATTTTTTTTGGAATTTTTTTTCAAATTATCTCTATTAATAATAATAATAAAAGGAAAATTAAAAATTATTTTGGTTTTATAAAAAAATTGAAATTTCAAATAATATTGTATTAGGTTCAGATTATCTGTTTGTTTGATTTCAAAAAAAAAAAAAAAAAAAAAAATGAAATTGAAAAAAAAAAAATATCTTTTGTGTATTTTTTTTTTTTTTTTTTTTTTTTTTTTGGAAAACTCAAAAATTTGAGAAAAAGGTTTGAGAAAGGAATAAATAAAATTTTTTTTATTGTTATGAAAATTTGTAATATTATATTATTATTATTATTATTTTGAGAAAAATTATTGATCCAAAAAAAAAGGATTGAAAAAATATAATAATTTACATATTATATTGATTGTTTTGTTTTTGTAAATTTGGTGATTGTTGTTGTGGTGGTTGTTGTTGTTGATATTGTTGTGGTTGTGGTTGGTATGGTTGTGGTTGTTGGTATTGTTGTGGTGGTTGGTATTGTTGTGGTGGTTGGTATTGTGGTGGTGGTTGTTGTTGGAAATGTTGTGGTTGTGATTGTTGTGGTGGTTGGTATTGTGGTTGTTGTTGTTGTTGTTGTTGTTGTTGTTGTTGTTGTTGTTGTTGTTGTTGTTGTTGTTGTTGTTGTTGTTGTTGTTGTTGTTGTTGTTGTTGTTGTTGTGGTTGTGATTGTTGGAAATGTTGTGGTTGTTGTTGTTGTTGTGGTTGTTGGAATTGTTGTGGTAATTGATAATTGGCAGGTTGATATTGTTGTGGTTGTAGTGGTTGTAGTGGTTGTGGTTGTTGTTGTTGTTCTTGATATGGTGAAAATAATAATCTTAAAGAGAAATCTTGAGAGAATTTATCAGATTGAATACAATTATCTTTTTCATCTAAAGTGGATCTATTTAAATCTAAACAATGATTATCGATGAAAGAAGTATGAAAAGCTAATCTTAATGATGGTTTATCCATGATAACATTTAATACTTCCTTTGAGAGAATATCAGAGAAACCATGATAGATCTTGACGAGTACATCACCTTGAAGCACAAGTGATTGAGTTTCAATGATGACTACATCACCTTGAACCTTGCAAAAGGCATCGTTTTGATTCTTATTGAATGGACCGTCCAAATCTTTAGTTGAGAATAAAAGATGTGGTTCCAATGGCTTCATAACGTTGAAGATCTCAATGGTTGGTTTCCAAACTTGACCAGATTTACCAGAAACGACTGGACTTGGTTTGATCATGATTGCATTCAATCTCAATTTCATTGGATTTTGAACGACATCCACTGGTCTTTGGCTTGTGACCAATTGGTGAACATAGTCGATGTAACGAAGTTGTGAAGGCACCTTGACACCAACCTTTGAGGTGGTTCTTTGCGATGCGAATAATTGCAATGCCTCCTCTTTTCTTCCCTCATAGAGAGAGGTGAGCAAATAGGCGACAATCAAAGTACCGCTTCTGCCCAACCCTGCCAAACAATGAATTGCAACCACATTCTTTGGATCCTCACTTAACCATTTATGAATGACTTGAACTGCATACAAGAGTAGTCCAAGTGATGGTGAATGATTATCAACACAACCAATGTGATGAACACGTCCACCAAAGAATGAACTATCATATGATTTCTCGGTTAAATTAATGATTAAATAATGGTCACGATGATATTTATCCAACATTTTCTTTACGTCCACTCTTGAATTTCTATACCATGTTGAGTTGATCACTGTATCTTCACTTGGAAATGACATGGCAATTATACGTTCTGTAATATAAGATAAATCTAAATCAAATTCACCATCTTTAAAACGAATTGTTGTATTGTTCTCTGAAACTTGTGTTCTAATCTTTAACACTGTTGAGTTTACTTGTTTATTAATTTCTTCCCCAAGTTCATTTGATTTCTTAATTAAATCCTGGTTTAACTTTTTTAAAAAATCCATTTTTTTTTCTATTTTTTTGTATTTTTTTTTTCTACTTTTTTCTTTTTTTTTTTTTTTTAAATAAAATATTTATATTTTAAAATCAAATTCAAAAAACAAATAATAAAATAAAATAAAATTAAAAAAACAAAAATTTTTTTTTTTGAGAATAAAAATAGGTGGCTGGATCTTTTTTTTTTGTGTTTTTTTTTTTTTTATTTTTTTTTATTTTTTTTGAATTTTTAATTTTTTTTTTTTCAAATTTTTTTTTTTTTTTTCAAAAACGAATTACTTTGTTTTTTTTTTTTTTTAATACAAATAACAATCCTTTTTATCAATAATTATTATTATTAATCCTTTTTTTTTTTATTAAAAAAAATTTAGTTTTAATTATTTTTTTAGAAAAAATTTAAATTATTATATATATATTTTTTTATACCAAAATTTAATTTAATATTATTTTTTTTTAAAAAAAAAAAAAAAAAAAAAAAA
>NC_007088.5:5777305-5852305 GCF_000004695.1 Dictyostelium discoideum AX4
TCAACTCCAAATACACCAGTGTCCTCAAATACTTCATTAGTGGATGCTAATGCTAATAATAGTTTATCAAATACACCACAACAAAATCCATCATCACTCTATTCAACTCTTGATGAGTCTGAGCATTCATATGATGATAGTGATAGTGAATTAATGTCAGAATCTGAAGAGAGTGAAGAGGTTGAATCTGATATTGAATTGGTCGTAAAAAGAGGTCCTGGTAGACCACCAAAATATTCAAAATCTACAACTCCTCTATCTCAATCTACAAATTCTACACCAGTTGTAAGTGGTAAAAAACCACAACCACCTCAACAACAACAACAACAACAACAACAACAACAACAACAACAACAACAACAACAACAACAACACCAACAACAACAACAACAACACCAACAACAACAACAACAACAACAACAACAGCAGCAACAATCACAACTTCAACAACAACAACAACTACAACAAATACCAAACTCAAATTCACCATTATTTTCATTATTAACTCCAAATTCAACACCAATTCAACCATCAAAGAAACAATCACCATCACAAAACTCTCAACAATCACCAACATCACTACATCATAGTCAATCACAAGAACAAGAAGCAGAACAAGAAGCAGACCAAGAATCAAAAGAAGAAGCTCAAGGTAGAAGAAGAACAGTAATTCCTAATCAACAACTGTTAGCCACACTCTTACCAAAAAGAAAATATACAAAGAGAAGTTCATTAAATGCTTCAGGAAATGATATTCAAACCAATACAAATGGTACTACTAACTCCTCAAATAATAATAATAATAATATTAATAACACAAATTCAACTCAAATAAATACAAAAGAAACTGACAGTGAGGATGAATATCATAAATCTGGTTCTGATAATTCAGAATATGAGTCAAACTTTAATTCAAACAATAATGAAAATAATAGCATTAATAACTCTAATGAGCCAACTGATAATACTATTGGAAATGTTAATAATAGTATTGAAAACACGAATAATAATAATATAAATAATAATAATAATAATAATAATAATAATAATAGTAACAATATTAATAACAACAATAATAGTAATAACAATATAAATAATAATATAAATAACAACCAAGTCAAACAAGATGATAGTGTTTTGGGACATTTAAATCGTCATATACAGTCCATTCAAATTAATAGACCCAAAGAAAAAAATGAAGGCAATAGACCTAAACTTACACCTTTCAACCTTTTTAAATCTTTACCCGAAAATAATAATAATAATAATAATAATAATAATAATATTAATAATAATAATAATAATAATAATAATAATAATCAAAATAATAATCAAAATAATAGTAATAATAACAATAATAATAACAATCATAATAATAGTAATAATAATAATAATAATAACAATCATAATAATAGTAATAATAATAATAATAATAATCAAAATAATAATCAAAATAATAATCAAAATATTAATAATCAAAATAATAATCAAAATAATAATCAAAATAATCAAAACAATAATAATAATATTGAAAAAGAGATGGAAATTGAAAATTCACAACCTGTACAATCTCAAATTACAATCTCCAAAAATATAAACGAGGAAGCCCCTTTAAAAAGAGGTCCTGGTAGACCAAGAAAATCAAAGTTATCATCTGCATTGGTTGAAAAAACAGCCAATATAAACTCAAATAACATCGTCACAAACGATAACGAATTGAACAATGTCGATAAAAATTCATCAACGAATCCAGTTGAAGATGGCCCAAAGGAAAAACCAGTCGAGCAAATAACAACTTAAAATAAATTGGCCTCTCAAAAAATACAACAAACTTCTTTTTTATTTTTTTTTTTTTATTTTTTTTTTATTAACCCAAAATAAACATTCCTTTACCAAGTTTTTTTTCAATTTCTCTAGTTTTTTTTTTTCTTTTTCAATTTTTTTTAAAATTTTTTTTTTTATTTCAACAAAAATGGAAACCTATCAAAGTATACCCTTGGTATGTCGTCAACTTAAATTCTTTATCTTTAAAAATTGTTTTTTTTTTTTTTTTTTTTTTTTTTTGTTTTTTAAAAAAATAAAAATAGAAGATGTTCAATAATTTTTAAAAATAAAAGTTTAAACACAATAAAATTCATTTAAAAATAAAAAAAGAAATAAAAATAAAAAAATAAAAAAAAAATAAAAAAAAACAATAATAAAAAAAAAAAATATATTTGTATTAAAAAAAAAAAAAAAAAAAAAAGATTATTCATATATTTAAAATACTTTAATTAATGTTTTAATATATTAAAAAAAAAGGGAAAAGAACTTAATGCATGAATAAAATTTTTTTTTTTTCTAAACACTTTTTTTTTTTAATTTTATTTTCTTTTTATATTTTATATTTATTTTTTACTTTAATTTTATTATTAATATTTTAATTATTTTTTTAAAAAATTAATTATAAATTAATTTAGTTTCAAAATATTCAATTTATACCTATTATTTATTTTTAATAGTTATATTGGATTATTAATATTAATATTATTTTTAATGGTAAAATCAAGAAAATTAAATAAAAGATTAATGGAGGAGGAAAAATGTAATATAATTTGTGAAAATACAATTAGAGAAAAGAATGGAACTATCAATTATTTAAAGAAAATGAATCAAAATTAGTATGTAGAGTTTATTGATTACAAAATGAAAATCAATATTTGGATAGGATTTCAATAAAACTTTAAATGAAAAAGTAGAAACATTTGAAAAGGAAACAATTAGGATAAAAAATGAATTAGAAATTTATAAATCAGCATTTGAAAATAGAGAATTTGAAAATATAAATAAAAATAATATTAAATGGAGAGAAGAAGCGTTTTATCATATTTCAAATTTAAATGAATCTGGAATAAAATTACTTTCCCAAAAAGATTAGCTTATTAATGAATTAAAATCTAAAATAAATATTATAACTTTAACTCATTGTATCGATTGTAATCCACCTGATCAAATTATTGACAGTTTTAATTCCAAATTTTAATAATAATAATAATAATAAAAATAATAATAATAAAAATAAATAAAAAGATTTTACTATTTTTTTTTTTTTTGAAAATGGGTTAAAATTGAAATTGATAATATCCAAAACTTAAACTCAATATTTATTTGAACAATCCATAAAATTAAATAAATTTTAAAAAATTATAATATTTATTGGTTTTTATTAATTATTTTAAATAAAAAAAAAAAAAATTAGGAAAAATAAAATAAAGATAATTGAAAATAAAATATTTTAATTAGTAGAATAAATTTTTAATTATTATTTATTGTTATTATTATTATTATTATTTATTAATTTTTTTTTTTTTTTTTTTTTTTTTTTTTTTTAGTAATAAATAAAATTAAAATACAGAATACTTTCCAGTACTTTGATGAGTTGATTGAACTTCGTCGAGAATCTTTTTAATATCAGATTTTGCATTTTTGACAGATGCATCAGATGGACCTTCAATATATAAATATAATTTTCTTTCACCTGGAGCTGGTATTTTATTTGGTGGAAAGAATGTACCTTTTGTTGTAATTGTAGTATTTGTAAAATTGGTAATTTCAAGTAAAGCATCCTATAAATTTATAAAAAAAAAAAAAAAAAAAAAAAAATTTAATATTACTGTATTCAAAATAATAAAAATTGCTAAAATAAATTTTAAAAAAAAAAGTACTTACTTTATGAGTAACTTTCCAACGAGCTTGTTGAGAATAATCATTAATTTCTAATTCTTCAATGAAATGAGTTTGATTTAATGGAGTTATTTGATTATTTAATTTTTGAATATTACCTTTCATACCTAATTGAGCGGCCAATTGAAGTTTTTTAATTGCTTCTTCGGAGGAGGTAACTTGTGAAATACCAAATATTTGATTGATAGCCTGTTGACCCACAGGAACTGAAGGATCGGTTTGAAGTAATGAAGAAGGTGTAATGATTGTACCATCTACACCAGGTATGACGATAGTATTAGTGGTAGCAGGATCCAATTTTTCTTTTTCAGATAATAATTGTTTTTCTTTTTCAGCGGAAGCAGCGGCCAATTTCTCCTTTTCAGCTTTTTCTTTATCTTCATCCTCTTCTTCTTCTTCCTCTTCGATACCATATGCTTTTCTTTGTTGTTTTCTTTCAATATTCTTTTTATCCTCTTCGGCAGCATCAAATTTATGACCTCTACCAGTGAAACCGGTTGGTGCCAATAGTACATCCTTACCTTCTTTTCTCTTTTTCTCGTAGGTATCATTCAATTTTCTAAGTTCATCGGGTACTTTTGAACCAGATTGTTCCAAAGCTTTAATGATTGACGAAGAGAATCTCTCTTCGTCGGGTGTGATAAATGTATAAGCAGTACCACGATTTCCTGCTCTACCAGTTCTACCTACCCTATGAACATAATCTTCCAAATGATCAGGGCAATCGAAATTAACCACAAGATTTAAATCTTTGATATCCAAACCACGTGATGCCAATGGTGTAGCGATTAAAATGGTTTTAACCTTATTTTTAAAGTCACTAATGGTTTCATCACGATCGGTTTGATCTTTACTACCATGTAATGATAGACATTGATATTGAGAGTTTGAAAGTTGACGATATAGATTGTCGGTGGTCTCTTGACGATTGGTAAAGATTAAAATCTGACCTTTATGATACCAAATCGATAGCAATTCTATTAAACGTCTAAATCTAGTTTCAGTTGGACGTACCTCTACAAATTGTTCAATATCTGATGAAACTATACTTCTACCACCAGCAATGATTTCCAATGGTTTGTTTAGGATCTTCTTTGCGACATTCTCAACTTTTGGAGGAAAAGTTGCAGAGAACATAATGGTTTGACGATCGGGTCTAATACTATCGACGATACAATTAATTTGTGGACCAAAACCCATATCAAACATACGATCGGCTTCATCCAACACCAAGAATGTTACACGTCTTAGGTTGGTGATACGTCGATTATTTGCACATAAAATATCGATCATACGACCTGGTGTGCAAACGACAATATCGGCACCTCTTTTCAATTCGGCTATTTGTTCACTTATACTTGCACCACCATAAACACAAGCGGTACGTAATCCAAGTACTTTTGAAAACTTTTTACATTCAACATGAATTTGAAGTGCCAATTCTCTAGTTGGTGACATAATCAATGCAATCATACCTTCACCAGGTGCAGATTTTGGTTGTGCCAGTATATGACGAAACATTGGTAAAAGGAATGCCAATGTTTTACCGGAACCAGTTCTGGCAATACCAATTAAATCACGACCATTCATAATTGCAGGTATAGTTTGTGCTTGAATTGATGTTGGTTTTTCATATTGAAATTTCTTTAATAGTAAATGAACCTTTTCAGTTAACCCAGCTTGTGCCCATGATTGAATTGGTTTTGGACAATCTTTACCAGTGATTTTCACACCCAATTCTGATCGAAAATCCAATACCTCTGTTTCAGTCATATTGGCCAATACTGGCACTTCAATATAAAAATTCTTTTGAAATTCTGCATACTTTATTGAGGTATGATCAGTATGTAACATCTCTTTCTTTCCTTTTTTAATGGTTTTATCTTTACCATCATCCTCACCCTCTGATTCCTCCTCTAATTTCTCATCATCATCAATCATTTGTGATGTTTTTGATTTCTTTAAATTTAAATTTGCTTCTTTATTTAAATTTTCCATATATGCATCTAATGGATCTATATCATCATCTTCTTCAATTGATTGTTTTATTGTAGTTGTATTTATAGTAGCTGATGTTGTTGTTGCTGCTGCTGCTGGTATATTTGCAGTTGGTGGTAATTTTATTTCTTTTTGTTCTATATTTGTATTAACTAATGGTTGAGCTGTTTCTTCCTCTTCTTCTAAACTCCATTTCTTTTTTATTGGTGATGTTGTAGCTGTTTGCTGTTGTTGTGATGGTATTGTCAATGGTGATGTTGTAGCTGTTGTTGTTGCTGCTGTTGTTTTTGTTGTTGTTGTTGTTGTTGTTGGTGGAGAAGAAGTAGATCCGCTATTACTACTTCCTGAAGCTTTTAATTCTTGTTCCAATTTTTGTTTTCTCCATTGTTCAACTTTTTCTCTTCTCTTTTTCATCTCCTCTTCTAAATTTGCTTGTTCAATTTTCTTTTCATTCTCTCTTTCTTGTTTTAATCTCTCTTGTTCAATTGCTAATTGTTGTGGAGTTTGTTGAAATTGAATTGCTTCGGTTGCAACTCTTTGTTGTTGTTGTTGTTGAAAAACTGGTTGTTGTTGTTGTTGTTGTTGTTGATAAACTGGTGGTTGTTGATAAATTGGTGGTGGTTGATGATGTTGAAATATTGGTGGTTGTTGTTGTTTTTGTTGTTGTTGAAATATTGGTGGTTGTGGTTGTTGTTGTTTTTGTTGATACATTGGTTGTTGATACATTGGTTGCTGTTTAAAAATTGGTTGGTTTGATATCATTGGTGGTTGTTGTGGTGCTTGAATTGGAATTGTTTCAGGTGCTTGATCAAATCTAGATTTTCTAGGCTTAGCTGGTGGTGGTGCCTGTATATGTGGTTGTTGTTGTGTTTGTGTTTGTTGTTGTGGTGGTTGTGAAGGTACATATGATGAGTTTTGTTGTTGTTGTTGTTGTTGTGGTGGTGATTGTTGATGGTGATTTTGATATTTATTTTGGCTGCTATAATTTCTATCATCCCTATAACCATTTCCATTATTATTATTATTATTATTATTATTATTATTATTATTATTATTATTATTATTATAATGACTTCTATCATCTCTATAATATCTATCGTCTTTTCTATCATCTCTATAATTATTACCACTTGACCCATGTGAATTTCTATTATCATTCGAAGATCTACTTCTATCTGATCCTCCATGTTCTAATCTCCTTTTTTTATCATATTCATCCATTTTAACTATTCTTTATTTGTTTAAACAAAAATATTAAAAAAAATAAAAAAATGAAAAATGAAAAAAAAAAAAAAAAAAAATAAAAAAATATGTGGAAAATGAAAAAAAAAAAAAAAAAAATAAAAATAAATAAAAATTGTATTTGTAGTTTTTTCAACAATTAATTTAATTTATTTTTAAAATAAAAATAAAAATAGAAAAATTTATTTTCATTTTTTTATTTTTTATATTTTATTTTTTTATTTTTTTTATTTTTTTATTTTTTTATTTTTTTATTTTTTTAATATATTTTAAAATAATCTTCTTTTAATTTCTTTCTTTAAATAAAATAATTCTTTATCACTATTACTACCAATGAAACCTTTATTTTCATGCATTCTTCTAATTAAATAAGGTAAAACTTCTTCAACCGGACCAAACGGTACATATTTGAAAATTCTTTGATGTTGATCCACCAAATTAAAACTAAGGAAATCGGCCATACCAAATAATTGACCAAATTGTATATTTGGATTAGTTGGATCAATTTTATATTGTTTAATTAATTTTGTACCTAAATTGATTGAATCTTCATTATGTGAAGCTATCATGAGACCAATTGAATTTGGATCGGATTTAATTTGATTCAATAAGAAATCCAATGCTGTATTATAACTTTTATGTGTATCTTGAATTGTTGGTAAGACTGGATTTTCAGTTGACAATCTTTGAGAACGTTCACTCTCTGTAACCATATAAGCACCACGTACGATTTTAGCACCCAATTTAAAGTTAAACTTTTGTGATGACGATAGCTCAAAATGTTGTTTCAATACATTCATACCATTAACTAAATACATTTGATAGGTATTGTAAATTATTGGTTTCTCTTTATTATACTTAATTGAATAGGACATTGTTAAATGGTGAATTGCAACTTGATAATAACTTTGTTCGGCATCCACTAAAATCGGTACACCACGTTGATGACATAATTGAAAAATCTTGTCCATTCTATTAAAGAATTCTTTAATCTCTTTGATATCTTTACTTGTTAACAATGGTTCACTTCCTTGTTTCATCAATGATGATGATTGATTTAAATAGAAATCCAATGGTGAATTAAATGATTCAATTGGTAATTCCGATACATTGGTTGTTACATTGGATACTAAAGTATTCATTTTCTCCAATACTGATGGTGTAACCAATCCTGTGAACTTAACACAACTGAATGAATTGGTTGGATTCTTTGCTGCAACTCTAATGGTTTCACAAATATTCTCTGCAACACTATCGAAACCTTCTGAACTACCTGCCAACTCTTCAATTGCATAATCTAAAATTGTACCAATACCTAATTTATTTAATTTCTCTGTAAATATTTCAGTTTCTCTAATTGTCTCTCCTGCGCAAAATTGTTTAAAAAATGAATATTTAATGAAAAAATTTAATGGTTTTGACAATCCTAATCTATAAATTTAATTTAAAAAAAAATAAAAAATAAAAAAAAAAGTGGGTTAATTTTTTTTTTTTTTTTTGTTTAAATAATATAAAATAAAAAAAATGAATAGAAAAAAAAAAATAAAATAAAATAAAATAAAATAAAAAACTTACTTTTCAAATAAATTTAAAAATTTTTGACTATTATCAGAAATAAAATTAATTGAACAAACTTTTAAAATCATAAAAGTAAAAAATAATTCACCTGTTGATTTTGAAACATATAATTTTGAAGTATCCAAATCCAATTTATTATTATTTTGGTTATTTGGAGGACCAAATTTATCATCTTTTTCAAAATTATTATTATTATTATTATAATTTTTATTATTTACATTGTTGGTTTGATTTGAATGATTTTCATTTAATGTATCCAAAATTGAATTTGGTGTTGAAATTGTTGAAAATTTAACAACATTTAAATCATTATTAATAATGTTATTACTATTATTGTTATTACTATTATTATTATTATTTATGATTGTAGAATTAATTGAAATTGGTGTTTGAATATTACTATTACTGCTATTATGATTTAGTGTTGTATTAAATCTTTTTATTGTACCAAAGCCACTTTTTAATGAGCTATTAATATTATTATTATTATTATTTCTAATATTAATAAAAGTATTACTATTTTTATTTATTATTCTAACTGTATTTTTTATCATTTAAAAATTTGTAATAATTGGATTTATCTGAAAATATATGTATAAAATCTATTATTAAATTATAATTTTAATTATTAATAATTTTTTATTTTTTTTTAGTTTTTAAGTTTTTAGTTTTTTAAGTTTTTAGTTATTTTTGATATAGGTGACAAAATAAATATTAATTTATTGTTAAAAAATTTTTTGTTTTATTTGTTTTGTTTTATAATTTATAAATTGAATTAATATAAAAAAGGAAAAAGACTTAAAAAAAATAAAAAAATAAAAAAAAAAATAAAAAAAATAAAAAAATAAAAAAAAAAATAAAAAACTATTAAATTAAAATAAAATTAATTTAAAATAAAAAGAAAAATAAAAAAAAAGTGTGTGTGTGTGTTTATTTATGAATGGTTTATACCTGTGTGAAAAAAAAAAATATAAAATAAAATAAAATATAAAAAAAAAAAAAAAAAAAAAATTCGGTTGATTTGTTGGAAATTTTTTTTTTTGATTAGTGCACGAAGAAATTTCAAAAAAAAAAAAAAAAAAAAAAAAAAAAAAAAAAAAAAAAAAAAAAAAAACGTTTGGGTGGTGACATTTGGGACCAGGTCTAAAAATCAAAAAAAACAAAAAAATTGTAAAAAAATCAAAAAAAAAAAAATCAAAAAAAAAAATCAAAAAAAAAAAATAATAATAAAAAATTCCAATTAAATTTAGTTAAAATCAAAAAAAATTTAATTTGGAGTAATATAAAATAATTTCTTTTTTTTTTTTCCTTTTTCTCTGGAAGAAATTGGTCAGAAAATCATATTGTAATACATTTATAGAAATCAAACAAGGTTATATTTATTATAATATTCCAAAATAAATTAATTTTTTCAACATTATATCAATTTTATAAAAAAAAGCCATATAGAAATTCCACCAATATCTACATTTAAAGAAACTTTTATAATATTATAATTAAAACTATTATTATTATTGTTATAATTTTATTATAATTTATAGTTGGAATAAATTAATTTCTTTAAATTTTTTTTTATTTTTTTATTTTTTTATTTTTTTTTTTATTTTTTTATTTTTTTTTATCTTTTATATTTGTTATTTATTAATTTTCCCCAATAAACTTAATTAAAAATTAATTAATTTGAAGAAGAATTTAAAAAATCAACAAAAGAATCAGCAATTAAATGAGGTTGTGGTGGGTGTAATTGAGCAAATTTATAAAATTGTCTTCTTTGGTTTCTCAATTCCACTAAATTTAATTTACTATGAATTACAACTCTTTTCTCAGTACCTGGTACTTTAATATAATCACCAACCATTGATGATTGGAGTGCATCTGAAATAACACTTGTTATCTCTTGTGTTTTCGTTTCTAATTCATGTACAAAATTTGCTGGTGATAATGATTGCTTTTTTTTTTTTAAAAAAAAAAATAATAAAAATAATAATAATAAGTATTAATAAAACAATAGAATTAATAAAATGTAAATTTAAAATAAAACTTACAGATTGAGTTGCATAATTTGGTCTTAATTCTTGAACTTCAAATAAAGTTTTAAATAATAATTCATGTGGTAATGTATGTTGTGGTTCTAAAGTGAATAAAGGTGAATCCCATCTATTCTTTGGATTTGGTACTTCAAATCTATTTGTTAACTCATCTAATAATTTCTCAGAATATGCAACTGATTGATCCCTTTCTTGATTCCATTTTTTAGCTAAATCTCTTGGTGTATTACAATAAAGCTATATTATTATTATTATTTATTAGTATTAGCGTATTTCTATATATAAATTTTAAAATATATATAGATAGATAGATAGATAGATATACATACAACTAATAATCTTGTACCGGCAGCTCTTGCAATACAATAAAGTTCATATCTATAACCTTTAATATAATTTAATGAATCTGAAATGACTACAGTATCTTTTGAAAGATTTCTATCGGTTGCACCTTTAAGTGAACCTCTTGTCATCTTTTCTGTGAGTGAATCTTTATAACCTTCATTTTTATTTATTAATAATGATTCTTCATTTATAATTATAACTTTTTTACCGAGATTTGTAAAATGTTCATATAATTCTTTTGCTCTTGTTGTTTTACCACTACATGGTGGTCCACTTAATACAATTAATGGCATTATTATTTTTATTATTATTTGGTTATTTATTTATTATTATTTGCTTGTTAATTATATAATCGAAATTAAAAATTGAAAATTAAAAATAAAAATTGGAAGTGTGTGGGTTTGTTTTTAAATTATTTACTCGGATTTTTCTAAAAATAATAAAAATAATAAAAATAATGTTTTGTCGTTTTTGTGAAAATAAATTTTTAAAAAAAAAAAATTTAAAAAAAAAAAAAAAAAAAAAAAATTAAAATTACAATCGAATTTATTCTTTTTTTTATCCTCACAAAAATCTAAATAAAAAAAAAAGACTATTATATATATCTAATATAATATATATAATATATATCTCTCTTTTTCCGAATTTTCATTAAAAAAAAAAAAAAAAAAAAAAAAAAATGACATGTGGTGAAAAGCCAACATTTAAAGAATTATTTGTAGTTGCTGTATTGGATCATCCAATTGTGTTTGGCATTTTATTTGGTTTAATGTTTATATCTATAGGGTTTATAGGTAACTTTTTAAAATTATATCTATTTTTTTATTTTACATATCCATATGTATATTTATATAATAAATATTAATTTTTTTATTTTTTTTATTTTTTTTATTTTTTTTTTTTATTTTTTTTTTTTTAAAAAAAATTAATCACACACAATAAAGTCCATAACTTTAGAAAATTTAAAGAAGAATTAGATTTAGCAGAAAAGGAGAGAGAAATGGAAGAAAAAGAAGAAGAGGAAAAAGAATCTAAAAAAAATAAATAATATTTATATAATAATAATAAAAAAATAATAAAAATGTACATTAACAATGAATTAAAATTTATTTTATTTTCAAAGATCTTTTTTTAAAATTTTAGTTTATTATTTTATATATATAATTATTTTAAAATTTGTAATTTTTTATTTTTTGGTCTATAAATAAACTTATTTTTTTTTATTTTTTTTTTAAATTATTTATTATTTAATTAATTATTTTAATTATTATTTAAATTATTATTTTAAAATTCAGTTACAGATAAAGCAATACAAAATTGACCTAGCCAATAAACAATCATACCAAGATCTCCATGACCTAAAAGTTTACGAATAGTACTAACTTGACCATTTGCTAATTGATTAATTTCTCTAACCAAGATCATTAAATCAGAGATGAAAAAGAGTACAGCACCAATTGCACCAATACTTGCGTAAAATGAGAAAGAAGAAAAGATATTTGAAAAGATGTCATGATTATTATTGATGATGGTAATCAATTTGAGGAAGGATTTGACCGAGGCAGTGAAGCACATTGTTACAATTACCGAGGTATAGAATAACAAAGCGATTGCCAATGATTTCGATATACCCATTTTGGAAAACAGTGGGAATACCTTTGCCAAATACATATAAACGAATAAACAAACTATACCCACCAACAATGCAGTTACAGTTGGTGTAAAGAATTGTTCTGATGAAGTGAACGCAAATATAAAACTAATATGTGCAACCAAGAAAAAGAAAACCCCATGAATGAAGAATCTCTTATACAAGAGGAAGAAATCCCCAACCGCTGATAAAAACAAACCAACAGAGATATACATTGCATAGGTTGTTGGATTGTTTGGTATAATTAAATTAAACATTTGTTGGGTACCGCTCTTATGATGAATTGAGCACCATAATAATACTATATATCCTAAAATTACCACTGGTATGGGTTTAATAATTCTAAATTTACTTGTTGAATTTCTTTTTGCCATTAAATATCCAATACCCGTTGTTATAAACATTGTATACAATAATTTCCACCACATATCCTTATCAATATATAATACATTACCTGCATTACTATCAATATTTGTAACTGTACTATGTTGTTGTTGACTTAAACTTTCAATATTATTATTATCAATTATTATTGGTTCTTCCATTATTTATTTTTTTTTTTTTTTATTTAAAATAATTAAATAAAAATTTTCTTTTTTCTTTTTTCTTTTTTCTTTTTTCTTTTTTTTTTTTTTTCTTTTTTTTTTTTTTTTTATGATAAATTCTATCTGTATGCTAAATATGTATCAATCAACAAATAAAAATTTTAATTTTTTTTTTTTTATTATTAAAAATATTTTTTTTTTTTTTTTTTTTTTTTTTTTTTTGAATTAATTTATGATTATGTATGTATGTATAAAAGTGTTGAGTATTTTATTATGAAATTAAAATTTAAAAATTAGCGAAAATATTTGTGGTGTGTTTAAAATAAAAAAAAATAATAAAGAAAAAAAAAAAAAATTAAAAAAAAAAAAAAATTAAAATAAAAAACAAATTAAATTTTATGTTTTAAAATAAAATAAAAAATCTTTGCAGCATGGGATTTTTTCTAAACCCAGTGAAAATTTTTTTTTGATCAACTCTGAAACCCTCGAAAAATAAAAAAAATAAATTAATATCTGAATATATTTACTTTAATTTTAAAATTTTATTAATTTTTTTTTAATTTTTTTATTTTATTTGTTTTTTTTCCTTTATACTAATATAATTAATTAATTATATTCATATATTTTTTTTTTTTTTTTTTTTTTTTTTTTTCTTTCAAATTTTAATCAATTTTTTTTTTTTTTTTAATTTATTTTATTTTTTTTTTTAATTTTGATTTTTTAATTTTTTAATTTTTTTTTTTTTTTTTTTATTTTATTTTATTTTATTTTTTTTTCAATAATTAAAATAAAATGTCAAAAACTTTAAATATATTAGAATTAACATCAGCATGTATAAAATTAGCACAAGAATCAGGTGATATAATAAGAGATGTTTTTAAATCAGGATCATTAGGAATTGAAATGAAATCAGTTGATGATCCAATGACAAAAGCAGATTTATTATCACAACAACATATAATTGGTTCATTGAGAACTATTTGGAGTGATATTAAAATAGTTGGAGAGGAACAATGTGAAATACCAACAATCGATAAGAAACCACCAATTGATTTATTAGCAAATGATAAAGATTGTATTGAGAAATGTCCAGAAGAATTCAAACAATTACCCATTGACGATTTAATCATTTTCATCGATCCATTAGACGCAACTAGAGAATTTACATTGGGTAGAGTGGGTTGTGTGATGACATTAATTGGAATTAGTTTCAAAGGTAAACCAATTGCAGGTATCATTTATCAACCATTTGTAGATTGTAATGGTGATGGAACAACTGACCAATCTAAATGGGTGGGAAGAACAATTTGGGCTATTGTCGGTGGCGGCATACCAGTTAAGGGAATCAAAGATAGAAGAGCACCTGAAGATGTTGGTAAAGTGATTTTAACAACCACCGCCTCTCATTTCAATGATAAAGTTCAACAAGCTGTAGATGCAATTAAACCTGATAAATTATTAAGAGCTGGTGGTGCTGGTTATAAAAGTTTATTGGTAATTGAAAATCAAGCAGATGTTTATGTTTTCCCAACTGTTGGTTCAAAACTTTGGGATATCTGTGGTCCACATGCTATCCTATTAGCTGTTGGTGGTAAATTAACTGATCCTCAAGGTAATGATATTATTTACTCAACCGATCCTGAAAAAATTGAAAATAAAAATGGTATAATCATTACAATATCAAATCATCAAAAGTATATTGATTTATTAAAAAATTTTAAAAATTAAAAAATTAAAATATATTTCAAAATAATAAAATAAAATAAAATATCCCATAAAAAAAATGTAAAAATAAAAAAAAAAATAAAAAAAATAAATCCTTTAAAAAAATAAAATAACCCTTTAAAAAATTAATTATTTCTTTTTTTGGTTTCTTTCGGAAAATCTTTTTACTCAAATAAAGGAATTTTCCTAATCAATAATCTTAAGATGAAAAAAAAAAAAAAAAAATTGGGTATTTAAAGTAGTTTTTTTTAATCATTTTTATAGTTTCAACTCACCACATCCAAGATACTCCTTACTCAAAATAGGTAAATAATAGTTGTAATTATTATTATTATAAAAAAAAAGATAATTTCTAAAATCATTTAAAAAGATTTATAGAGTAAAAGTTAAATTCCAAGTTCCAAGTTTCAAATGTCTTAACAAATTAAAAGAGTTTGCTTGTTATCTGTGGGTGGCCAAAATTTTTAAAAAAAAAATTAAAAAAATGATATTGTTTGCCTAATATAAATCGGTACTGATCCAATGTTAGAGAAAGGAAAGATTTATCTATGCACTATGACATTGTAGATTGGTAGATAATTATATTATTACGACAATTGCCAATTTTTTTTTTCTTTTTTAAAAAAAAAAAAATCAAAAAAACAATTTTTTATGTCTGGATAATATTTTCAAGCCAGTGCTTTTTTAATTCCAAAAAAAAAAAATAATTATTTAATTTATTAATAATTATACAATAAATAAATTAAGAAAAAGTAATTTAATTTTTTTTAAAACAATTAAATGTTCCAATTAAAAGAAATTTATGCTATAAATTTAAAATTATAATAATAATACTTAATATTTACTTTATCTTTTTATTTAAACCTTTTTTTTTTTTTTTTTTATAATAAATTCGTCCCTAGGAAAATATTACCAAAAATAAGTATATGTATTTTTATGGTTTGAAATAAAAATTGATATTTTATTTTTTAAAAAAACAAAAATGGAAAAATAATTTTTTGATTAATTCAATTAAATAAATATATAAAATTGTTGTTTGTAAAAAAAAAAAAAAAAAAAAAAATGAGTAGGCCAGTGTTTTTTTTTTTTTTTTTTTTTTTTTTTTTTAAATTTTTTTTTTTTTATATAACATTTCACACTAAAAGTTATGGAACAACAGCAACATCATAATTCTTTTTTTGGTAAATTATTACTTGGATTACTTGGAAAAAAAACATTACCAAATTCAACAATCTCATCACCATGTTCACCTTCATTACCAGAATCAACAATTCAATGTGAACCAACATTTATATCAACATCAACAACAATAGATAATAATAAAAATAATTCAAGTTCCTCTTCTTCACCAATATCATCATTAAAAATTATTAATAACACTGAAAATGAAAATGAAAATGAAAATTTAATTAATGAAATAACAAATACATCTTTATTACCAAGTAGTGTTGAAAAAGATGAAATCTATATTAAAAAATTAGCAGTTAAATTTGTTGATGATTCAATTCCAACAGAATATGAAAGAAAGAAAGTATATAGTAAATTTAGAAAACAGTTAAATGAAAACGATGATAAAGAAATGGTATTTAATGAATTTTATAATAAAACTAAACATTTCTATCATGATAACAATATAAAAGAAGATATTCAAAATTTAATTAAAATAAGGCCAATTCAATTTTTAGAATTAAAAGAAAGAGAAATTCAAAGAATTGAAAATTCATTAATCGATTTCCCACAATATAAAGATAAATTATTAAATTTGGTTGAAAATATTTTAAATCCATTTGAAAATGATTTTTTAAAAAGTAAATTATTAATACCTCCACACCCCCACCACCCCTCCTTTTTTTTTTTTTTTTTTTTTTTTTTAAATTTACTAATTTTAAACATAAATTAAGATATTGAAGAAATTTATCCAAAATTATGGTTATATAGTAAAACAAAGAAATTTATAATTTCAAATAAAATTTATATTTATAAAAAGGTTAAAGATGAGGCATTTAAAGAATTTGGAGAATATGTTGATAAATTAATAATGATAAATCAAAATAGAGAATTTGAAAATGAAAAAATAAAGCAATTTAAAAAATCTGGTAAAGATACATATCTATTACCAAAAAGAATTATAATTGGTGCAGTTTTACCACCAACAATGAATAGAAATCAACATGAAAAAGATCAATTCTTTGTATTAATATTTATAGTTTATTTAATTCAAAATTCAACATTATTTTCAATTTCAAAATTAAATTTTATAAATATAATTAAAAATACTATAAAATATTTATATATTGATAATGATGAAGATTTAAAAGAATTTATAAAAATTAATAATGACGATAATGAAGAAGAAGAAGAAGAAGATGATGATGATGATGATGAAAAAGAACATGAAAAAGAAGATGATGATGATGATGATGAGGATGATGATGAAGAATTAAATAATAATTATAAATCATTAATTAAATTATTAAAAAGTGGTGATTATTATTGTTTAACAGGTACTGGTGTATCAATTGGTTTAGCAGAATCATATATTTCAATATTAACATGGGAAGGTTTAATTAATAGTATATCAGAGGAATATTCATCATCATCAAATAATGAAGATACATTATTAAAACATTTAAATGAAATGATTAGTAAAAAAGAGATAACATTAGTTGAAGCAGTTGATTTATTAAATTTAAATTATAATTCAAAAGGTTTAGATTATAAAAAAACAGTTTATAAAATTTTAAATAATGCACAACCAACCATATTTTCAAATCCATCACAATCAATTGCAGAGATTATTAGATCATTATCAGTACCAATTATAACCACAAATTACGATCATCTATTGGAAACCTGTTTAAATAGACAATCATTCGATTCAATTGGTACAAATAAACATGGTAATAAATTCAATGACTTTAAAGATCATCGTGAAAAAGTTTACCATATTCACGGTTCAATGGATAATATCGATGGAATTTGTTTATCTAGAGATGAATATACACTATCAACACCATTTTTCTTATCAACTTGTGCACAATTAAGAAATAAATCATTTTTCATTCTTGGGTTTGGTTCAGGTTTAACTGATGATCATTGGTTACCATTTTTAAAACATTCATCTGTAAATCATTATTGGATTTGTTCAAAAGAATCTTTAATTAATAAAGGTACTAGAGAATTTGCACTTTCTTCAAATCAAATTACAAATGTTAGAATAGTTGAATATTTACGTGAAAATTCTTCTTCCTATGTAAATTTCCTTTGGAAATTGGTTTTTAACTCAAATGTTGAACAAATTACATTTTCAAATACTTTAACCATTAATCAAATTTCAAAATCTTTTAATTTAACATTATCTTGGGATTCAATAAATTCAAAACTTTTACATCATAATTCAACAACTTTAAATAATATTGATAATGATAATAATTATAAAAATAATAATAATGAAAATAATGATGATAAACAATTATTTTACTATGAAAATGTTTTTATTAAAAAATTAAATCAATCAATTACAAATAATTATTATAAAAAATCGTATGTTTTTTTTTTTTTTTTTTTTTTTATTTCTTAATTTATCATATTTATTAATATTTTTTTTTTTTTTTTTTTTCTTAAAAAAAAGTAAATCAATTAAAGTTTTATTTTTTACAAATGATATAAAATTAATAAATTGTAAACCAATATTTATAGCTGGTGGATTTAATCATTGGAAAAAAGAAAAAGTTGAATTTATAAAGAATGAAAAAACAATGTTTTATCAATTCGAAATTACTTTACCAGTTGGAAAAAATTTTTATCAGTTTTCAATTGATAATGACTTAAAATTAGTTATTAATCAACCAACTGGAAAATATATAATGGATGAAAAGAAATCTGATCATTATTTAACTAAAAATATAATTGATTCCCAAATGAATCCAAATCCAATAGAATTAAAATTTTAAAAATAAATTTAAATTATTATTATTATTTTATTTTTTTTTTTATATAAAATTACATTTTTTTTATTTTTTTTATTTTTTTTTTTTATTATTTATTTTTTTTTTTTTTTTTCTTTAATTTCTATAAATTTGATTATAAATTTTTAAATATTTTTTTTTAATGAATCGAACTTCATTTTTTTTTTTTTTTTTTTTTTTAAATTTTATAATTTGTTTTTAAATTTCTTCATCATTATCAATATTATTTTTATTTTTACCTCTATTTAAAATATATTTTTCTTGTTCAATATTTGAATTAGTTGGTGATAAATGTCTACGAACAAATTTAAGAGTAAAATCTGGAACTAAAGCAATGAAAATCATAATGATAACCATTACATAGAATTTTAATAAATGTAAAGCGTAAATGAAAACCCAATACATATTTGGAATTTGTGTGATGATACTGCTATCAACCAATGAGATTACTAAATAAACAATTACGGAACCCCAAATACCAATATGGACGATGAAATTCCAATGTTTAATTTCAATAGCAGCCTTTAAGAGAATTGAGAGCACAGCAAAGGTTGCACAGAAACTACCAGCCAATTCTTTACCACCAATTCTACCCCATTGATTAACCATATCACCACTACCATCTAAAAAGAAGTAAAGACCAAAAAAGAATACAACACTATGATATAGTGCACCAATTAACCAATTTAAAATAGAACGATATTGGAAGAGATGACAATCTTGAACCTCTTTAAATAGATGTGGATTCTTTGGAATGATTTTTTCATTTACATCTTTTTCAAACAATGCCATGAAATAAGGTGGAACTGAAGTCATAAGAATATTGAAAGTGGTAACGATCCAACTATCGTATAGGGTCATAGCTGTCCAACCTGAATAAATGGAGAACCAAAATTGACATAAAAAGAATGCCATATTCTTATAGAATGAATATTTGATACAAAGTGAATTACGAACCATTGAATAACGACCATGAACCGTAATTAAACGAGCTAAATGACGGAATCTTAAAAGTGCATAATCAGAGGCACGGGCAGCTTGAGTACCTTCATTACCGAAAATACCAACACCAATATGTGCCTCTTGAATCATTGAAACATCATTTGCACCATCACCAATGGAAAGACAAACTTCTTTAGTGGATTTCTTAACCAAACGTACAATCAATGCCTTTTGGAGTGGTGTGACTCTACATGCCACAACTGAATGACATTTTGCTGCAATCTTTAAGAAATCAGCACTATGATCTTTTAATACAAAGGTCAAAGATTCACCATTGATAACCATTGAAACTTTTTTATCAACTTGAGTTTCTGGATCAATGAAATTTTCAATTGCCCTCTTAATTTGAGTACCACATTCTTCAGTTGATTCGGCGTTAATAATAATGATTGGAATTTCTGGTACTAATAATTTACAAGAGTAACCGATATTAATTGCTGTCTCTTGTTTATCACCTGTAATAATCCAAACTTTAATATTTGCTTTCAGTAGATAATCAATAGTTTCTGGTACACCATCTTGTAATTTATCTTCGATAGCAGTACAACCAACCAATTCAAAACCACGTTCAATTTGATCATTCAATCTCTCCATTTCAGCTTCACGATCATGAATTAACGTTGATGCTTCATGATATTGTTGTGACCAATTTGAATATTCTTCTTGAGAAATTTCACGTTTTGCTAAAATTAATGTACGTAAACCTTCACGTGAAAATTGTGAAATATGTTCTTTAGTTTGTTCTAATAATTCTGAATTACTTTCTTTTTCTGATAAACGTTCCATCATAATTGAATCTGCACCTTTTGAATAAAGTATAATTTTACCTTTTTTTTTTAAATTTGTTAATTGTGGTGGTGGTGTTAATAAATTACCGTCAATATCAGTTGTTGAAGAATCATCAATTGGTGTTGTTTCAGTTGAATTATTATCATTATTTTCATCTTCTTCTCTTAATAAAATTGACATTCTACGACGATCAGAAGAAAATTCCATAATTGCTAATAATTGATATTGTTTATCTTCACCCATTACTCTAATTTGAGCATGAGTTGAAGTACGATTTATAAATTCAAATTGATTAATTTTTGCACAATCACATAATGCAATTTCATCTGGTGATTGAGATTGGTAGGTGATTTTACCAGTTTCTTCATTAACATCTGAAACTGCAGCATGACAAAGTGACATATTCAAAAGGAATTCTCTAATTGATTCTTCATTTTTAGTTTTTGATGTAACTTCATCCAATAGTTGTTGATTCATTGCGCCATCAAAGCAAGTACCATTAATTGAACATTTTGAAAATAACATTCTATTCTCTGTTAATGTACCTGTTTTATCTGAAAATATATATTTAATTAATGCTAACTCATCATTTAAATTTGAATTTTTTACAGACATATATTTATTTAAAATCTTTGATTTCTCTTTTTTTGCCACAATATTTGATAATTCAATATCACCATTTGGTGATATAGTTGTAGTTGTTGTTTTATCTTCATTTTTAATTTTTAATTCTTCTTGTGGTTGTTCAATTTGTTTTTCATATTTTTTATTTTCTTTATAACTCATTTTAACATCCCTTATTATAATAATAAAAAATTAAAAATTAATATAAAATTTATATAATAATAATATTTAATAATTAATATACAAACCATTCCATATATTTTGCTTGTGAAACTTTTACAACTTCTAAAGTTACCATTAACGACATTGGAATTAAAAATGATAAAATTGCAAAATATGAAACGAAATTTTTAACAATTGTAAAACCTAAAGAATCAAAATCAGATCGAAGATACCAAGAATCTCTTGCAGTATTAAATTCAAATAATGATGATAAAACAGTTGCAATAATTACTAAAACAACTTTAAAACAAAAAATACCAATTACCGATCTACCTAATCTAGTTTCAATTGTTGAAAATTTACTTGGTGGATTCTTTTGATTTAAACTTAATTTTGTATCTTTACCACAATAAAGTACAATACCAATTATAAAATGTGTATTTCTTAATCTTGCACCCTAAAATATGTATGAATATTAATATTATTTTTTATTAAAAAAAAAAAAAAAAAAAAAAAAAAAAAATAACACTCACTCTTAACATTAATTGTTTTTCTGATAATGAAAAGGTTGAATTATCATTTTGAAGAGTGAATTTACCTTTAAATTTATATAAATTATTATTTGGTAATTCACATTCAATATTTGCATTTAAATCTAAAAGTTGTTCTTGAGTGAGTGAATTTGTTTCTTTAGCGGCTTTAAAAAGTTTAAGATTAGTTTCACCATCCAATTGACTAGTTTCAACATAACAAATGCCATCTTCAAGATTTGATGATAATACTAAAATATCTGATGGAAATGCTTGATCGTTATCAATTCTAATGAAATCACCAACACAAATATGTTTACTTTTAATTAACCTGAATGAACCATCTCTATAGACTTGGTATTGGGTATAATTGGATGCTTTATCAGCTTTATATCTACGATAATCCTCAAATGCTTCCTTTAACGCTGTCACAACCAATACGAATATTAATGGAAGTAACGAAGTAACTGGTGACAAGGGTGAAACTTGTGGGATCAATGTAATCACACAAATAGCCGCGAAATAAATATTTGTAATCCTTTTAAATTGTTCAAATAAATTCTTAAATATAAAATTATATCTTGTATATTTTGTTGTTGAAATATCATTTGATTTATATCCTTTGCTTTTATTTACATCATTTTCTGTGGTTTTATTTGGTCTAATCTCTATAATTGGATATGATGGTCTAGCCTTCTTTCTTCTAATTTTTAATTTTCCAAGTTTCATTTTTTCCTTTTTTTTTTTTTTTTCTTTTTCCTAAACAAAAATGAAAATATTAAAAAAAAAAAAAAAAAAAAAAAATTATCACTTTGCGATGATAATAATTTTAAAATCTTAATATTTTATATTGATGAGAATTATTTTTATTTAAAAAAAAAAAAAAAAAAATTAAAAGAAAATGATTTTAAGATTTTCAGAATAATTCAGACAATTAATGATTAATTATGATTAATTGTGATTTTTTTTTTTTTTTTTCTGATATTTTTTTTTTTTTTTTTTTTTTTTGAAATTTTATTTTTGGGTCTTGTTATTATAATTGTAATTACTAATCACCTACCTATAAATAAAAATATCTTATAGTTATTTTTGTAAAAAAAAAAAAAAGAAAAAAAATTAAAAAAATATAAAAAAAAAAAAGTTGTGACTAACTGTTTTGAAAAAAAAAAAAAAAAAAAAAAAAAAAAAAAAAAATAAAAAAAAAAAATTCAAAAAAAAAAAAAAATCGATTTGCAAACACATTTTGGTGTTAGCCCAGAACACCACGCAAAACAAAAATCATTTTTGGCGGCTGGGTGGACGTGAAAAAATGTGTTTTTGAGGTCCTTAAAAAAAATAAAATTTAAATTAAAATTAAAAAAAATAAAATAAACAATTTGACAACAATGGAATTAAAATGAAAATAAAAAATAAAAATAAATTAAAAATAAAAATAAAAATGAAAAATAACAGCATTAATTAAAAATAAAGATATAAAATATTTTTTTTTTTTAAAAAAGTTAATTTCTCTCAAAAATAAATTTTTTTTTTTTTTTTTCTTGGTTTGGAAAAATAAAAAAGTATGGAAATTATATAATAGTTTCAGTCAAAAATTTATTATAAAATTGACACAATATTCTCCCCATCTAATTATTTTATTATAGGATATTATTATTATAATAGTTTCACTAATTACATAGTTTTATTCCTGGTTGCAATTCTTCTTGTTGTTGTTGTTTTGGTGTTTGCTGTAATATAAGTGATGGCTTTTGTTGAAATTGTTGTTGAAATTGTTGTTGTGATTCACTTTCATTTTCATCCTCATCTTCATCTTCGTCGTCATTATAATCATTTTCGTCGTAATGTAATTCTAATTTTGAAGTTAATTTATTAGCTGGTAATCTTGATGTCACTTGAGGTGGATTTTGAAGTGGTGATAAAGGTTCAGATATTTTCTTTTGTCTTTTTCTTTTGCAATTTGAAGGTGCAGTGGTAGCAGTTGTGGTAGTTGTGGTAGTGGTTGTAGTAGTGGTACTACTAATTGAAGCATCGTTATTATTATTATTATTATTATTGTTATTATTATTATTGTTATTAATATTATTATTATTGGTGGTGGTTGTATTGAGCAGTTGTAATGATGGTGGTGGTGGTGGTGAAGGTATTAATGGGGTGGAGGTATTGTTAACACTATTACTACCATTACCGCCACTATTAACACTATTACTAATGGTGCAACTATTATCGAAATGAGAGAGTTGTTCTTGATCTCTCTTTTGGATGAATTGTTTTCTAACATTACCACATTTATTACAAACACCATGATTTGAAATATTTTTACATTCAAGTGAACGAGTACAAATAAAAACATCATCACCTAAATTTACAATCGTAGTTTCACTTAATGCAGGGAATAAATCTTTTCTACTAAAGAAATAAGATGAAAAGTGTTCATCACTAACACCACTACATTCAAGTTTTGCTATATTCTTTTTAATTGTTGAGTTTGTTAAAATATTATTATTATTACCAATGCTGTTACTATTATTATTATTATTATTATTATTATTATTATTATTATTATTATTACCAATGCTGTTACTATTATTATTATTATTATTATTATTATTTTTTTCCATATGTTGATCATCTATTGGTTCTTGTTGTTGTTGTTGTTGTTGTTGTTGTTGTTGTTGTTGTTGTTGTTGTTGTTGTTGTTGTTGTTGTTGTTGTTGTTGTTGTGGTGGTGGTGGTTGTTGTTGATTACCTGTTTGATCTTGCATCATATCTTCTTGTTCAATAGTTTGCATAGTTTCATCAGTTGTTAAATTAACATCTTTATCTTGAACAACGACATTTTCAACGATATTATCTTGTAGAACGATTGAAATTGCACCACTTTCATCATCAGTGAGTTCAGTTTCATCTGGTATGAAATTACTCTTTCTTTTCTCTTTAAGGGATGCAATTAAATCTTTGAAATTGAAAATTGAATTTGATAATGACTCAACCAAATGATTATCACTATCTGAAAGAGTATGTGAATTATAATTGTGTTGATTATATATATTAATTGGAATGGTTGTATTACTTTTACCACCGCTAACAATATGTTGATGATGGTTATTATTATTATTATTATTATTATTATTATTTAAATGTACATTATTATTATTATTATTATTATTTGCATGTTGTTGTTGTGGTTGTTGTGATTGTTGTTGGTATTGTTGTTGTTGTTCAATATGATGTTGATATAAATGTTGTTGTGGAATAAATTGTGCTTGATTTTCAATAAAAATATCATTTAAACCATTTGGACCTTTAATTTTAATTAATTCTTTAGCATATGCATTTCTTTGAGCTTCAATAATTTTATATCGGTCAGCTTCTCTTCTTAGAAACATACATTCAGATTCTAAATCTTGTAATTTCCTTTCATGTTCTTCTTGTTTCTTTTTTAAACCATCTCTATATTTCTTTTGTTTAATTGCATTTGGTGTACGATTTCTAATGGTTTCATCTTTTTCTTCTCTTTCTTCTCTTTCCTTTTCTTTTTGTTGTCTTTTTAATTCTCTTTTCAATTCTTTATCTTTTTTATCTCTGTCTTTAGGCTCCAATTCAAGCTTTGAATCTTTATCCTTATCTTTATTCTTAAGTTCTTTATCTTTTTTAGTTTTTGGAACTTTTGGTTCTTTGTCATCATTGTTGTTTTCTTTATCTTTTTTATCTCTTTTTAATCTTTTATGCTCTTTACCATGATGGTGGTGATGATGATGTCCATAGGGAACTGCTGATGATGTATTGGTTGAAGTTGATGGCATATCAGGATTTTGAAGCATATGATGATGATGTAATTGATGATCCATCATTTCCATTTCATGTTCATCATCCATATCTGGATGAGCACTTAACTCTATAATACCATTAGTCGCTCCTAAATGAATAATTGGTAAACTTGTCGAATCTTCCATTCCATTATTTAAATTTATTGCTGCTGTATTTTGGTCATTATATTCTTGAGGTGGTTGTTGAGATGGTTGAGTTTGTTGGGCAGCATTATTACTATTATTATTACTATTAATATTATTATTGTTGTTATTATTATTATTATTATTATTATTATTATTATTATTATTATTATTATTATTATTATTATTATTATTATTATTATTATTAGTATTATTATTATTATTATTATTAGTATTATTAGTATTGTTATTATTATTATTATAACCATACTGTGGTGGTGGTCGTTGATGTGGATGATGTGGATGTTGGTGTGGATGATGTGAATGTGGGTGTTGGTGTGGATGTGGATGAGGATGGTGTGGATGAGGATGGTGTGGATGAGGATGGTGTGGATGATGAGGGAACATTGGGTGAGTTGGATAAGTGTATGGTTGAGTGAATTGATTTTGTGTTCCTTCGTGAATTTCTTCAATCTCTTCAGGTTCTTCATCCTGTTGTTGTTGTTGTTGTTGTTGTTGATCGGAATCATCTCTTTTTTTATAATATCTAAGTTTGGCTTGTTTACCTCTATAATGTTGTTCCATGGTTTTATAAGGTGGTGGGGAAATACCTGTTGTTGTAGTTGTTGTTGAAGTTGAGGATAATGTTGGAATGGGAGCAGATGTTGTTGTTGTTGTTGCTTTATTCCTTTTTTTATTTCCCTCAATATCAGATAAAGGTGATATTGGTCTATTATTATTATTGTTATTATTATTATTATTATTATTATTATTATTATTATTTGGAGTAAATGGATAGGTGCCATTATTATTATTATTATTATTATTATTATTATTATTATTATTATTATTATTATTATTATTATTATTATTATTATTATTGTATTCAGGATGTCCATGATAGCCACCATGATAGCCACCATGACCTCCATGATGATGTGGGTTTCCATGATAACCTCCATGACCTCCATGGTGATGATGATAACCTCCGTGGTGACCTCCATGACCTCCATGACCTCCATGACCTCCATGATGGTGATGATAACCTCCGTGGTGACCTCCATGATATCCACCATGTGGATGATCGTCATGTGGCTCCATTTCTGGTGTTTGCTGTAAATGAATTAAAATTGGTGCTAATGCTGAAGAGGAATTCTCATCGTCTTCGTCTTCTTCAACCTCTTCACCACTGTATTGAGCTTTACTATTTTTATTCTTAAAATTAAAGGCCAATTTACTATTATTATTATTATTGTTGTTATTATTATTATTATTATTATTATTTACACCATTATCTTCTTCATCACTATAATATTTATTAAAACCTCTACCATTACTATTTTTATTATTACTATTATTTTTTTTAATTTTAAAATTTTTATTATTTTTATTTTCTCTTGGTTCTATATTTGGTTCTAAAATAATATTTGGGTTTTGTGTTTGATCGGGTTCTATATTTTCATATTTCAGCTCTATAATATTCTCAGTGTGTGAGACTTCTTCCTCTTTTTCTTCTTCTTCTTCTTGTTGTTGTTGGTGTTGTTGTTGTTGTTCAATATTCCTATTTAAATCTTGACTTTCTTCATTCATTTTAATTAATAAAGATTGGATTTATAAACTTTTGACAATTTGTGTGGGGTGGGAGGTTTTTTGTTGGTTTTTTTTTTTTTTTTTTTTTTTATTATTTTATTTTTCACAATTTAAGACCTAATTTATTATTTATTTTATATTAAAACAAATATTTTTTTTTTTTTTTTTTTTTTTAATATATAAAATAAAACACAATAAATAAAAGAGGAGAGGGAGGTGGGGGGAAAAGTGCTAAAAAAAAAAAAATTGTTAGAATTAAAGGGTCCCTAATTTTTAATAAAAAAGAAATAAAAATAAAATAAAATAATGATAATGCAGTATAAAAAAAAATAAAAAATAAAGATTTAATAAATGAAAATATTAATTAATAATAAACAATTTAAATGTAATTATATATATATATGAAGAAGTGTAGATTAATTTAAAAAATTAAATAAAAAAAAAATTATAATAATCTCTTTTTCTTTCTTTTTTTTTTTTTTTTTCGGATGGTTTTTTTTTTTATTTTATTTTTATTTTTTAATTAATAATAAATAAAGAAAAAGTACAACCAATACGACCATGGATATCCATACTTGTAAAAATGACAACATAAGTTATTAATGATAGTGATAATAAATAAAGGGAGAGGAAAAAATCACAAAAAAAAAAAAAAAAAAAAAAAAAAAAAAAAAAAAAAAAAAAAAAAAAAAAAAATAATAATAATAATAATAATAATTGCAATTGGTTTATTAATTTTGTATCAGAGTGTGAGTGTGAGTGTGTGTATGTGTGTGTGAATTTTTGCATTTTAATGAGTGAAAATAAATGAATAGCATCTTTAACAGTTTATACAATCTTTTTTTATTATACATACTTTTATTTGTAGTTAAAAAAAGAAAATAACGTTGAAAAAAAAAAAAAAAAAAAAAAAAAAAAATCGTGTCTGTCAGTAACGAAAAAAAAATTTTTAAAAAAAAAAAAATAAAAAAAAATAAAAAAATAAAAAAAATAAATTTAAAAAAATAAAATTAAAAAAAAAAATATTAAATAAAAAAAATGTTTTAGTATGATTTTAATACCTCATTAACTATTTTTTTAAAAAAAAAAAATTGGTGGATTTCTTTTTTAAGGATAATTAAATAAAAATAAATAAAAAAAAAGGGAATTGATTAATTTATTTATTTACCCCCAATCCACAAGCTCACATTCGCACTTAAAAATACGGTTATGGTTAAATTAGTATGTGTATTTTTAAAAATTCTTTATTATTTTATATTTTAATAAAAAAAAAAAAAAAAAAAAAAAAAAAAAAAAACCCAATAAAAGTTTAATTAATTAAATAATAGTATTTTTAAATATATAACCTAATCAGTTTGTTGTTACTTATTTTTAGGAAAGTTTTTTTTTTTTTTTTATTTGTGGTGTTTATTATTTTAATTTTTATTTTATTTATATTTAAAAGACCAAACTATTTTTATATTTATTTTTTTTTTTTTTTTTTTTTTTTTTTTTAATTTAACCCTAACTTTTTTTAGAATTTCCAATAAATTTCAATTTTTTTATTTTTTTATTTTTTTTATTTTTATTTTATTTTTTTATTTTATTTTTATTTTATTTTTTTTTTCTTTTAAATTTCTTAACATAGAATCCTGCAAATGATAAACTATAATCAAAGCAAATAAGTTTTCTTTGTAAAGAATTTTTTTTATCAATATCAATAAATTACAATAATGGATTCAAGTTATAATTATAGAAAGCTTATTTGTTTACAAAATAGTAGTGACGACCATAATAATAATAAAATAAAACAACAAAATTTTAAAAGATTATTCTCTGAATTTAAAAATATATTAGAGTTTAAAACAATAAATGACGATAACAATAACAACAACCAATAATAATAATAATAATTTTGAAGAAACAAATGATGAAATAAATATAAATATAATAAAATCATTAACGAATCCAAATGAAGAAAAAGAAATTACAAATAAACAACTATTACAAATCATTACTAATAATTCAATAGAAAAAATCATAAATAAATATAAAGATAAAATAATAAACTACCAATTTAATGATTTTATTAATAAAGAAAATAAATCATATCCAATTGTATACTTTTCAGAGATTCAATTATTTTTAATTCAAAATATTAAAAATTTAAATTGGTATTTCTATAATAATAATAAAAATAATAAAAATAATAATAATAATAATAATAATATTAATAATAATAATAATATTAATAATTTAATACCGTCAATAGCAATAACAATTTTAATATCATTAAATAATAATAATAATGAAATTAAAACATTTATAAATTACCAAATTGGTTCATTTAAAAATAATAATAATAATTATGATAATGGTTCATTTATAGCAAATGAATTTAAAAAGACATTTAATGAATTATCAGATTATTATTATATAGTAAATAAATCATTTAATAAATGTTGTTTAGAGTTTATAAAATATATTAGAAATCATGAATATCAAGGTACTTTTGAAATTCATGTTTCAGTTGATTCGAAATCATCTTTAAAACAACAACAACAACAACAACAACAACAACAAGAAGAAAAAGAGGAAGAAGAAAAAGAGCAGCAACTTGACAATAATAATAATAATAAATATATTGAGGAATTTAAAGAATTTTGTAAAGAAAATAAATTAAAATCAATTTTAATTGAATTATCGAAAGGTGAATTTTCAAATCAAATGATGACATCATCACATCATCATTCAGCTGATTTATTTAGTGTTCAATTGAAAGCTTATGAAATTGCTTTCAATTTATTGGTAAAAGGTTATAATGTTTCAAGATTAAAAATTGAAATTTTAGCATCATGTACTGGTGTACCTGAATCAATTGAAAAACATTTACAATTATCACCTTCAAATTATTTTGAATTTCATATAAAATTATTATTACCAATTTTAAATAATAATAATAATGAAAATAATTATAATAATAATGAAATTATTAATGGTAATTTAAATTTATTAAAAGAAATTATGAATAAACATAATGGTCATTTATCAAGAAACTCGTTCAAAATTTCTTTAGATGAAAAATTTGCTGAAAGATTTGTAACTTTAAGAATGTATTCAATTGGTAGAGATATTGCAACTGATAGATTCGAATCTTGTAAAAATGAATTATTATTTAATAATTTTAAAATATCAACTTCACACAGAGAATATTCAATCTATGATTCAAATATTAATTTAGATATTGGTTGGATTGAATAAATAAATAAATAAATTAAATTAAACAAAAAAAAAAAAAAATGAAAAAAAAAAAAAAATGAAATAAGTGATCACCTATTTCCCTATTTCATGGAAATGGAAAATATTTTATTTTTTTTATTTTTGTTTTTTATTTTTTTTTTTTTTTTATTTTTATTTTATTTTTATTTTTATTTTTATTTTTTTTTTTTTTTTTTTTTCACGACTCGGTTTCATAAAAAAAAATTTTTTTATTTTTATTTTTTTTTTTTTTTTTTTTTTTTTTTAATAAAACGATTCTCGATTTTTATCTATCTCTTTTTTTTTTTTTTTTCTCTCTTTGAAAGTGTTAATTATTTTTATAAAAAAAAAAAAAAGAGGTGGTGATTTTGGTTTGGTGTTTTTATAAAAAACAAATTTATTCAACCAAAAAAAAAATAAAAAAAAATAATAATAATATAAAAAATCATTTAAATAAATATATAAAAAATTAAAAAATGTCAATGTCACAAAGTGCATTAATTAAAGAAGAGATCTCAAGTGTATCTTTTCAATTCTATACATCAGATGATGTTAGAAAATTAAGTGTTAAACAAATTGTAGAGATTGAATCATTCGATATGTTGGGTGGTCCAGTTCCAGGTGGTTTACATGATCCAGCTTTAGGTCCAACTGGTCCAGCTGAAAGGTAAATAAAATTAAATAATAAATAATAATATTAAATAATAATAATAATAATAATAATAATAATAATAATAATAATAATAATAATAATAATAATAATAATAATAATAATAATAATAATAATAATAATAATAATAATAATAATAATAATAATAATAATAATAATAATAATAATAATAATAATAATAATAATAATAATACATAATTTTTACTAAATAATAATTAATAATAATTTAGATGCGCAACATGTTCATTGGATTTTATTGAATGTCCAGGTCATTTTGGTCATATTGAATTAGCAATTCCATGTTATAATCCAGTTAGTTTTCAAACAATTTTCAAATTATTAAAAAATAAATGTTTCCATTGTCATCATTTTAAACATGGTAAACCAATTGTAATGTATTTTAATTATTAAAAAAAAAGTATAAAATTATTTAAATATTAACATTTATTTTTTTTTTTTAAAAAAAAAAAAGATTAATCAATTTATTGAAGAATTAACATTATTATTTAAAGGTGATGTTGTTAAAGCAAGAAATTTAAGAGAAAGAAATGTTTTACTTAGAGGTTATGAAGAGAAAAAGAAAGGAAAATCAAATGAAGAAGGCGAAGAAGTAATGGAATCAGATGAATCAGATTCAGATAAAATGGATACTGATGAGAATAAAACAAATGGTAAAATTATTTGTGATGGTGTTTTTAATGCAAAAGAAATCTATTCAGGTAAAGCAACACATATTGAAGATTTTAAGAGAGAAGTTTTTAAAGAATTCTTTGGATCATTCTCTGGTTATGCTATACCATGTGGTAATTGTGGTGCATATTCACCACGTTTACGTAATGGTGATGCATCAAAATCCAAACTTTTCATTATGCCTTTACATGATAAATATGCCACTAAAAACAGTGCTATCAAACTTCCAACCAATTTTTCATCAGTTAAAGAACAAACCGAACATGGTACTTGGTTTGCACCATGGGAGGTTTTAGATAATATGAAGAAATTATTTGAAAATGAAAAAGAGATTTTAGATATGTTATTGGGTCATTTGGTACCAATCGTCACAAACAAGGGAGGAGCAAAGAAAAATGTTGGTCGTCAATTCACCAAGGAATCAAATGTTGATAGTTTATTTATGAGAGTTTTCCCAGTTACACCAGCACGTTATCGTCCACCAAATTTTGTAAATGGTCGTCGTTCAGAACATCCACAAAACTCTCATTATAAAGGTATGGTAAAATCGAATAAAATGATTCGTCAATCTATTGATGCCGGTGAAGGTAAAGCTAAATTCTTGGTAAATTCAGTTTGTGATTTACAAATGCATGTCAATAATATGTATGATAATTCCAAATCAAATTCAAATACCAATGAGGTTGCCAATGGTATTAAACAAATTCTCGAGAAGAAGGAAGGTCTTTTCAGAAAACATATGATGGGTAAACGTGTTAATTATGCTGCACGTACTGTAATTTCACCAGATATTTCATTAGAGACCAATGAAATGGGTGTACCTCAATATTTTGCCAAAACATTAACATTCCCACAACCAGTTACATCTTTTAATTATAATCAATTGGCACAAGCTGTTATCAATGGTCCAGAGCAATATCCAGGTGCAAATTTCATTGAAGATGAAAATGGTCATTTAATTAATCTTTCAAAAGAATCACAAGAGAAAAGAATTGCACTCTCTAAAACCCTCTTAACTAGTCATCCACATGCACCACGTGGTGTTAATAAAAAAGTTTATCGTCATTTATTATCTGGTGATTATGTATTGGCAAATCGTCAACCAACACTTCACAAACCAGGTATTATGGGTCATCGTGTTAAGGTTTTAGGTAAAAATGAAAAGACACTTCGTATGCATTATTCAAATTGTTCAACTTATAATGCAGATTTCGATGGTGATGAAATGAATATTCATTTCCCACAATCTTTATTGGCATCTGCTGAAATTCGTGAAATTTGCGCAAACAATTATCAATACTTGGTACCAAGAAATGGTGCACCACTTAGAGGTTTAATTCAAGATCATATTTTAACCGGTGTACTTTTAACCAAACGTGATACTCTCTTTACCAAAGCCGATTTCCAAGCAATTCTCTATGCATCTTGTTGGTCTGTCAATACTAAACATCCAATTGTTACACCACCACCATGTATTTTAAAACCAGTTCCATTATGGTCAGGTAAACAATTGATTAGTGCTGCTTTGAATCAACTTACAATTGGTCGTGCTCCATTGAATTTAGAGGCACCATCAAAAATTCCAACTAAAATGTGGGGTACTAAAGGTTTGGAGATTACTCGTGACTCTCACGTTATCATTCGTCAAAATGAAATGGTTGCTGGTATTCTTGATAAAGGTCATTTCGGTGCAAGTAGTTATGGTTTGGTTCATACTTGTTATGAACTTTATGATCCAGATGTTGCTGGTTCCCTTTTAACACTATTAGGTCGTATGTTTACAAATTATCTTCAATCACGTGGTTTCACTTGTGGTGTAGACGATCTTTTAATGAAGAACAAAGAAGAGAAGTTCAGAGTTGAAACTTTAAAGAAAGCAAATGAAGAAGGTTATACCGTTGCTGCTAAATTTGCTGATTTATCAAAATATGATGAACAAAAAGCTAGAGATTTCTTTTCAAAAGCACTCCAAAGTGAAAGAGAAGTTGCACGTCTTGATGGTTTGTTAAAGAAAGGTTTAAATCAATATACCTCTAAAGTTATTGATACTTTAATTCCAGGTGGTCAACAAAAACCTTTCCCAAAGAATAATTTCTCATTGATGACTGTTTCCGGTGCTAAAGGTAGTGTTGTAAATTTCTCACAAGTTTCATGTCTATTGGGTCAACAGGAGTTGGAGGGTAAACGTGTACCACGTATGGTTAGTGGTAAAACATTACCAAGTTTCCAAGCTTATGATGCCTCTGCAAGAGCTGGTGGTTTCGTTATGGATCGTTTCTTGACTGGTGTACGTCCACAAGATTATTTCTTCCATTGTATGGCTGGTAGAGAGGGTTTAATCGATACTGCAGTTAAAACATCACGTTCTGGTTATCTTCAACGTTGTCTCATTAAACATTTGGAAGGTTTATCAGTTCAATATGATAATACAGTTAGAGAATCCGATGGTTCAGTAATTCAATTCAATTATGGTGAAGATTCATTAGAGATTGGTAAAACTCCATACCTTACTAAATTCCCAATCATTGCAGAAAACTATGAATTATTTAAATCACAATTCCCAATGGAACAATTGATTGAACAATTAAAGAATCAAGAGGTTGTTGAATATAATCGTTCAATTAAGACTCAACCAGAATTGGATCCAGTTATGAGTAAATTTAATCCATCTTCCGATTTAGGTTGTGTTTCTGAAAGTTTTATGAATCAATTAAATCATTACATTGAAAGTAATCCACAAAAATTAATTAAAACCACCAGCAATCGTGATGGTAAAATCAATGAAAAAGATTTCCGTAATCTTATGTATCTCTATTATTCACGTAGTATGGTTTCTCCAGGTGAAAGTGTTGGTTTACTTTGTGCTCAATCCATTGGTGAACCATCAACTCAAATGACTTTAAATACTTTCCATTTGGCTGGTAGAGGTGAAGCAAATGTAACTTTAGGTATTCCACGTCTTCGTGAATTAATTATGACAGCAACTACTAAACCAATCACTCCATTAATGGAATTCCAAATTAATGATTCAACTAATAAAGTTGAAACTGAAAAGATGGCAAAATATTTAGAGATTTTAAAACTTTCCGATATTATCAAGGATATTACCGTTCAAGAATATTTCCAAGATACCAATAGAAATTATGATATTGAAATTGAATTCATTCCAACTTTACAACAAGTTTTATCATTACATAGAATTAAAGAGAAACAATTAAATAAATTATTTGGTGAATTTAATAAAGTAATTAAGAGACAAGTTAAGAGTCAAGGTAAATTAAAAGTTAATAATGGTGATATTGGTTTAGGTTCAAAAGTTAGAGGTAGTGATTTGGTTGAAGATGATTCTTTAACAATTAATGACGATGATGCTCCAGCAAATGATGATACCACCAATAATGATGAAAATACTTCTCAACAACAACCATCATCACAAAATAAAAAATCAAAATCAAAAGTTATCACTCAAGATGATGATAGTGTAGCTGCAAAATCAAAGAATAAAAAGAAACAAAATGTTAATTATGAAGATGGTGAAGAAGAAGCCGAAGAAAAAGATTCTGATGAAGGTGAATCTGAAGCTGAAGAAAGTGATGATAAATCTGATGTCGATTCAGATTCAGATGAAATTTCAAATTCTCGTTCATCAAATAGTTTCAGTGATGAAAGTATTGAATTTGATCAAAAGAAATTAACATTTACAATTAGTGTTGCAAGTGATAGTAAAAAAGTTTTAATGTTGGGTATTGTCGAAACTGAAGCCTCTAAATTTGTACTTAAATCTTGTAAAGGTATCACTAGATGTTTTGTTAATGAAAAACAAGTTGGTGGTAAAACTCATTATTCCATTCAATCCGAAGGTGTTAATCTTTCAGAAATTTTCGAACTTCGTGATAAATTAAAGATTGATGAAATCTATACCAATGATATCTATGCTATCCTTCAAAAGTATGGTGTTGAAGCATGTCGTCAAGCTGTTACCTCTGAAATTTCAAATGTATTTGCTGCTTATGGTATCTCTGTCGATAAACGTCATCTCATCCTTTTAGGTGATTATATGACTTTTGAAGGTGGTTATAGAGCTTTAAATCGTATTGGTATTGAAAATAATACTTCTCCTTTCCAAAAAATGTCTTTTGAAACTACTTTCTCTTTCCTTTCAAAAGCTTCTTTAATGGGTGACTATGATACTGTCACTTCTCCTTCTTCACGTATCGTTTTAGGTCAAATCGTTAAAAATGGTACTGGTAGTTTTACAATCGTTGCTCCAGTTAAATAAATTTATAATATAAAAAAAAAAAATAAAAAATAAAAAAAATAAAAAATAAAAAAATTAATATAAAATAAACAAAAGAATTATTTAAATTTAACACAACTACCAATTAATAATAATATTATTGTTGGTGAAGTCAATAATAATAATAAATTTTTTAGTAATAATAATAATAATATTATAGTAATAATAATACCTTATTAAATTTTAATAATAAATATAATTTAATTTCAAATAAAAATTATTTTAAAAATAATAATTTTTTAAATAATAGAAATTATGGTAAAACAACACCATTCGGAAATCCATCTTTTTCGGATATAATTAAAGATAGTAATTTTTTATTATTAAAAAAAGATTATGATGATTATTTCCATTTAATTAAAACAAATATTGGTTTAAAATTATTTTAAAGAATGTTTATATTACAACTGCAATTGCATTCACTGGTACAATTTTATCAGGTTTAATATTTTCCCAATTGATGATCGGTAGTCCACAATCGTTGCCAACTGCACTGGGATTGGGAGTTGGTGGATCAATGTTGTCCTTAATACTTTGCAATATGCAACAACCTACATATACAACTTATGACACCATTTGGGATGGTCCATTGGATAATAGTGTAAAGAAACCAATTTTAAAAAGTGTTGATAAAAGTGGTAAAAGTGTAATAGAGTTTGAAGAATTCAGTAAATCGGTTATACCAATTACAGTTGCCAATTATTCAACGTTACATAAAATGGCATTCGTTTCATTTTGTGTATTCAATGGAATTTCACTATCACCCACTTTCGGATTACTACCAGTATCTACATTTTTGGGGGTCGCAGCTTTAAGTGTATTCGTTACTGGTGGTAGTGTTTTTGCTGCATTAAAGATGAAACCTGATAGTTTAACCAAATATAAACCAATACTCTATGGTAGCTTGTTTGGTCTTTTCGGATTGGGTTTGGTTTCAATTGGTACTTCAATAATGATGGGTGAGAATACTTTCACCCGTTTCGCTCAAGAGTTTGATCTCTATTTTGGTCTTGCTTTATTCACTGGTTTAACTGCTTTAGATACTCACAATGCTGTCAAAACTTTTCAAGAGGGTAAACCAGATTACATTAGAGTTTCAATTGATCTATTTTTAGATATTTTAAATATTTTTGTTAGACTTTTAAGAGCTAGAAGTAATAGCAATAAGTAAACAAAAAAAAAAAAAAAAAAAAAAAAAAAAAAAAAAAAAAAAAAAAAAAAAAAATTTTGTGGATAAAAAAAAAAAAAAAAAAAAAAGAAATAAAAAATATGGTATTAAAATTTGTAAATAAATAAATAAAGTTGTTATTAAATTTAATCAAATAACAAATTTTATGGAAGAAGATATTTTCCAATTTTTTAGAAAACAAACAAAAAAAAAAAAAATAAAAAAAAAAAAAATATTATTTGAAAATCTGGCAAACGATCGAATGTCAAAAATTGTTGGATATTATTTTATAAAAATCTGAAACCTATTTTAAAAATTTTTTATCTTGGTTTAATTTAAATAATGTTTTGAATTGGTTTTATTAAAAAAAAAATTATTTTTTATTTTCAAAAGTTATATATAATTTTTTTTTTTTTGTTTTAAAATGATTATTTTAAAAAGTTTTGTTTTTTTTTATTTTTTTATTTTTTTATAAATATTAAAATTTAAAGAAATTATCATGTGATTATTTTAAAATTCAATCAAAATAAAAGATATTATTTTTTAAAAATATCTTTTTCGCCAAAAAAAAAAAAAAAACCGTCGTTTGTGTAAAAAATTGAAAACGGACCTTATTTTTTTTAAAAAAAAAAAAAAAAAAAAAAAGCATTTAATACATTTCGATAAAATTCAAAATCAAAAAAAAAAGTTACCTTTTTAACAAAAAATGACAGAAAAATATAAGGTAAACTTTTTTTATATTTTATTTTTATTTTATATTTTAAATTATAATTTCAATCTTGTAATTTCAATTTTTCCAACATCATTTTCTCAAATTAATTCAACAAATGGGTTTTTAATATCAGAAGGCAGAAGTTTAATTTCAATTGCACATGGAGACTTGAACGGTGATGGTAATGATGATTTGATATATGCTATAAATTCAGAAGGACTATATGTATTTTATGGGCCATTAGCAAGTAATTTTAATTTTCAAACAGACACATCAAAGATCAACGGTTCAAATGGTTTTATTTTTTTAAATACTGCTGTTCGAATGAATAATATAGCTGTTGGTGATATAAATAATGATGGGTTTGACGATATTGCTCTTTTTTTATTTATTATACCAGGAAAACTTTGTG
The DNA here is from genome assembly GCF_000004695.1 of Dictyostelium discoideum AX4. NCBI lineage: Eukaryota > Evosea > Eumycetozoa > Dictyosteliales > Dictyosteliaceae > Dictyostelium > Dictyostelium discoideum. The sequence continues at coordinate 5,815,962 of NC_007088.5, forward strand.
TTATCTATGGTACTGATCAAATTATATCACCTTCTACTTTTTCGACAGTGAATGGTAATAATGGTTTCTATATTTCTCACGTTTCGTCCTCTAATATTGCATTTGGGTTTGTAAGATCAATCATTGATTTCAATGGTGACTCAATTAAAGATTTATTTGTAGGTACAGATTTTTTTTATTTTTTTATTTTGTTTTTAAAAGGGGTATTCACATGGGTATTAATACATATTTTTTTTTTTTTTTTTTTTTTTTAGGTCTCTGCAAGTATAGGAACTTATGTAGGTACAGGAACACCAATTTCATATATGATATTTGGTATAAATGGTGGTAAATTTCAAGTTAATTCACAATTTGAATTTGACCCTTCAACATTAAATGGGAGTAATGGTTTTTTAATTAATAATTTCAATTCATATGCGGCTTATCCTTATGATATGAATAATGATGGGATTGGTGATATAATGATAAATAGGGGACAGATAGCAATCGATATTATTTATGGTAGTAGAGGTCCTTTTACCTCACCATATATCCCAGTTTATGATGGTGTCAAAGGTACCAGTTTCAGCTTTTTAGGTTGCTCAACAAATAATAATGCTCTTCCAAATGCTTTTGGAGATTTTAATAATGATGGACTAAATGATTTTGGTGTAATTTATTCTTTATTATTTTTTGATTATTCTTATTCTTTATTATTCTTTATTGTTATTATACTAATTTTTACATTTTATTAAATAATTTTAGATTCCTACAAAACATACTTCGGGTGACTATATAGCTTTTTTGGTTTGGGGTAAAACAGAATATCCACCAACAACAACATTAAGTATAAATCTAAATCCATCGGATGGTTTGGTTATAGCAGTTGTTGGCAACATCTATAGCTGGGCTTTATCTCCTAGATTGGGGGATATAAATAATGATGGATTTGCAGATTTTTTAATCAGTGGTAACACTGACCTCCCATTCACCATTTTGTATGGTAATAATAAAAATTATGCTTCAAATCCAGTTTATTTAAAAGATCAAGTTGGTGATTGTTCAAAAATGTCAATTAATGGCTATGCTACGGCTATTGATATTGGTGATTATAACTCTGATGGTATTGATGATATTGTAAGTAATATTATATTAAATCAATTATTATTATTATTATTATTATTATTATTATTATTATTATTATTATTATTATTATTATTATTATTATTATTATTATTATTATTATTATTATTATTATTATTATTATCATTATTATTAACTTTTAAATAATTCTATTCTATCAGACAGCATCTATATTATCAACAGGTTCATATTTAGATATTTATACAATATATGGTCAAACTTCGATTGGTTCAATTTCAATAATTAGTAAATTATTTCAACCAAATCCAATGTCAAACTCAATTTATAAATTATTTGAAAATAATATTAATTCAGAAGTTGGACAATGCGCAATTAGAATTGTTACATTAACAATTGAAAATCCAGCAAATGAAGATCAATTTATTATTGATCCTAGTTTCGATAGTTCAATATATTCAATAACATTTAATAATAATACAAGAGTTAGAATTGAATTAATATTATTTGGTGATGAGAGTAAATCAATTGCAAATGATGTTTTACCAAAAATAACAGTTTCATTGTCACATCAGCTATTTAATAGAACTATATTAATGAAATATGGTAATCAAGTACAATCAATTAAATTCATTGGTCAACCAAATGCAAATTGTGATACAAAATGTTTAAATGGAGGTACTTGTAATCCATTCACTGGTTGCCAATGTATAAATGATCATTATGGTGATTATTGTGAATTAAAAGATTGTACAGTTCCACAATGTTTAAATGGTGGTTCATGTAATACTACAGTTGGTGAATGTTCGTGCGCTCAAGGTTATGAAGGTACGGATTGCAGTGGTATTAGTTGTTCAGCTTCATGTTTAAATGGTGGTTCATGTAATACTACAGTTGGTGAATGTTCATGTCCTCAAGGTTATGAAGGTATAGATTGTAGTGGTATTAGTTGTTCAGTTTCATGTTTAAATGGTGGTTCATGTAATACTACAGTTGGTGAATGTTCATGTCCTCAAGGTTATGAAGGTGTAGATTGCAGTGGTATTAGTTGTTCAGCTTCATGTTTAAATGGTGGTTCATGTAATACTACAGTTGGTGAATGTTCATGTCCTCAAGGTTATGAAGGTGTAGATTGCAGTGGTATTAGTTGTTCAGTTTCATGTTTAAATGGTGGTTCATGTAATACTACAGTTGGTGAATGTTCATGTATAAATGGCTTTTATGGTGATAATTGTGATACAAAGGATTGTACAGTTCCACAATGTTTAAATGGTGGTTCATGTAATACTACAGTTGGTGAATGTTCATGCACTCAAGGTTATGAAGGTATAGATTGTAGTGGTATTAGTTGTTCAGTTTCATGTTTAAATGGTGGTTCATGTAATACAACAGTTGGTCAGTGTCAATGTATAAATGACTTTTATGGTGATAATTGTGGTACAAAGGATTGTACAGTTCCACAATGTTCAAATGGTGGTTCATGTAATACTACAGTTGGTGAATGTTCATGCACTCAAGGTTATGAAGGTATAGATTGTAGTGGTATTAGTTGTTCAGTTTCATGTTTAAATGGTGGTTTATGTAATACTACAGTTGGTCAATGTCAATGTGTTGAAGATTATGATGGCGATGATTGTGGTTCTGAAAATAAAAAGAAAACAAATATTGGTGTTATCATTGGCCCAATTCTAGGTGGTCTTGCACTAATTGCAATTATTGTTGTTGCAATTGTTTTAATTAAAAAGAAGAAGAATGGAAATTCAAAAAAAAATACAAATAACATTGAATTAAGACCTCAAGGTTCCACTGTTGATATTCAAATGGGTGGTAGAATTAAAAATCTTGATAAATTTTAAAAGAGATTATTTTAAATCAATTCTGTTGTATTATTATTGTTTTTTACTTCCAAAAAAAAAAAAAAAAAAAAAAAATTTGATCAAAATGATTATAATAAAAACCGCAGGGGTTATTTTTAAAAATAATTTGAAACAATTCAGTGATTTCATTTTATTATTATTTTTTTTTTTTTCTTATTTTTTTTTTGTTGGTTTTTTTTTTTTTAATAATTTTGTAAAATAAAAATAACTCTTAAAAATTACATGTTCTATTATTATTTTAAAATTTGTAAATAAATAAATAAATAAATAAAAAAAAAAAAAAAAAATAAATAAATAAATAAAAATAAATAAATAAAAAAAATTATACAATAACAATAATAATAATAATAATAATAATAATAATAATAATAATAATAATAATAATAATAATAATAATAATAATAATAATAATAATAATAATAATAATAATAATAATAATAATAATAATAATAATAATTATAATTATAATAATAATAATAATGTTATTAAAAGAAGTAATCACATCTTTAAAAATGATTTCCATTCTATTAATAAAGAAATTGATTCAATGAAAGAAAATAATGAAAAAAAAGAGGATAAAATTTTTCAAGAAATTAAAAAATTAAAATTAGAAATGGAATTATTAAGAAAGGATAATTTATCATTTAAAACAACAATACAATCTCTATCAGATTCTATAAATAGTTTGTCAAGTGTTGAATCAAAATATGATTCTGACATTTATTACAATGACGATGAATATTCAACTATCTACTTGTAAAAATAAAAATAAAATTGTATAAATAAAAATAAAAATATAATTGTATAAATAAATAATGTAAATAAAAATAAAAAAATAAAAAATTTAAACTTTAAATGAAAACTTTAACTTTATTTTATTTAATTTTTTGTCTCTAATTTTCTAATCTTGGATACCTTTATTTAAATTATAAAAATTATAAACTATTTAAATTTTGAGAAATTAAAAAAAAAAAAAAAAAGGGTTAAAATTTTAAGTTACCTTAATTAAATGAAAATAATAAAAAAACATTAATAATGATAGAGATTAATTTTTATTGAAAAATATAATATTGAATTATTATTTAGTTGGAAGTTGTTGAAATTTTTTTGAGGAGGTAGACTATTAGGGTATGTTAATAAATCATTAAATCCCATATGTGTAATTTATTTTGTAACATACACTGCACAATATTATTGAGCATCATTGCAATAATATTCAAAAAAAAGGTTATCCAACGGTAACGGCCTGAGGGTATTCGATAAATATTTCTATTCTTGATGTCCATAGAATTTCTATAAAGTAAATATACAACAGGAGTTATATGAACTATAAGAGTATATGCAGAAAAAAACCTGGAGCATCATTTTTTCACATTTAAAATTGGATTGACCAATGAATCTTTACCATATGAATATACACCCACAATATTTGTGGAACCCTGTCTTTAAGAATTGAGGAATTTCTTTTTAAAATGTTTTAAATCGATTTCTGAAATATAGTTGGTAATTTCTTTATCATTTCTCTTTCTAATTCTCTTAAAAAAATTAATAAACTTATAAATATTAATAAAAAGAGATGTTTAATCTGGGAATATGCTTTCATTTCCCCGAATTCAGATCCTGGTTGATCAACCTTACTAAAAGAAGATACAACAATACTATCAAGTGAAATTCCTGGATCTTGACTATTTCTTTACGTTGGGCAGTACCTAAAGCTCAACTCGAAATTGAAAGACGATACCAAGGGAACCACTAGAGCAGAGTACTTGGGTAAATTTGGTTAATTGAACGGTTTCTGTAGCTGTGTTCATTTTATACGAAAAAGAGAAAAAGGGTTTGTAAGATTTAGAATTATAATTGAAATCCAAAGAGAAAAAACTTCTTTTTGCTGAAATAGTCAGTGGGCATGTTACAATTTTGATAAATTGTCACAGATGGAAACTCTAAGTTTTAATGAAATGTTGTATTACACACTTAACAGTCATTTCTTTTTTCTCCTTGACTTCGAACCTGTGATCTTATTTTTTTTAAAGACGAAAAGGACAGACCCCTCAGGGAGTTGAACCCTGGACCAACTGCTAACTTCTAACGTTTTGGAGACAATTACAATAAACCACTATGCTAAGGAGTCTTTGAAAAATAACGGAATGAAACACTTTGCTAAGCAGCCATTTTATACACAAGCGGTTATAAAAACATTAAGAATCAAATCAAAGCAACGGCCAGAAGAACAAAATAAATTAGACTCACTAATCTCGCTAAAGCTATTACAATTTAGCAGACAATGGAACTCACCTCTTCACGCAATAGAACTTCCTAAACATCTCAAAAAATACAATAATTCACTCAGTACTTTCTATAAATAAATAAAAAAAAAAAAAAAAAAAAAAAAAAAAAAAAAAAAAAAAAAAAAAAAAAAAAAAAAAAAAAAAAAAACCTGGGAACCAAGTTAATCAGAAAATTTCCAGATTTTTAACTTTTTAAAGTAAAATAAAAAAATAGAAAGAAAAAAAGATGAAAATTACAAACAACACCACAAATATTAAGCAACACAAATGCCTACAAAAAATAAGTGAAATTGTGGATAAAACTCAAACAAAAAAAAAACAATTCAAATATGTCATCAACATCAATCATTAAGCTGATGATAAAATAAAAAAAGATTTGGAAAAAAATTTGGACAAAAAAGATGTTTTAATCAAAAGTAATAATACAATTCAAAATTCCAAACAAAAAAAAAAAAAAAAAAAAGTAAACTACACAACCCCTCTTTTAGAGACCCTGTAAAAAAAAAAAACTAAAAATAAAATGAGATTTAGCATCTCAAGCAGAAGCAACTAATAATTGCCTTATCCAATTCAAAAAAAAAAGAGCCATTTTTTTTTTAAAAAAAAAAAAAAAAAAAAAAAAAAAAAAAAAAAACATACAACCTTAAAAGGCACCTGTAATATTTAATAATAAAATGAGATATCTCAAGAATAAGCAACTAAAAATTGCGTTATTCCATTCTAAAAAAAACGGAGCCATTTTTTGGAGAAAATTACAAGAAACCACTATGCTAAGTTGTCATCGAAAAATAAGTGGGTGAAACACTATGCTAAGGAGTCATCGAAAAACCAAATGGGTGAATTTCAAGTGAAAAATGAGATCGAAAAAAACAACCAACAACAATCCTTTTTTTGATTTTTTCATTTTTCATATAGAAAGACTTAAAAAAAAACCTGGAATCAAGTTAAAAATCTGGTAATTTTCTGATTAACTTTTTAAAGTAAAATAAAAAAAATTAAAAAAAAATAAAATGAAAATTACAAACAACACCAAATATTAAGCAATACAAATGCATACAAAAAATAAGCGCAATTGTGGACAAAACACAAATAAAAAAACAATTCAAATATGTCATCAACCTGATGTTTTATAACAATCAAAGCCTGTTAAATTAAAAAAAACTATAAATAAAATGAGAACAAGTTACAATTCATTTTATAACTAAAATACAACTAAAATACAACTTAAATACAAATAAAATGCAAACTACATAAAAAAAAAAAATCCAGCCAAAAACTTTGATTCTAAGGTTTCGTAACCATTTTTTGAATATATGCCTCTTCCAATTGTCAATAATTTAATAAAATTTTAGAAAAAAAAAAAAAATATTTTTTTATTATATACACCACTGAGATTGGTCAAATTTATTTACTATTTATATTATATTTATTTATTAAAATTATTTATACATTAAAAATTAAATAACAATTTTGTTATCTTTTTTTTCTTTTTTCTTTTTTTTCTTTTTTCTTTTTTTTTTTTTTGATATATACCACCAACACTAGACATCTATTTAATTGATTTAATGTTTTTGTTTTAATTTTTTTTTTTTTTTTTTTTTTTTTTTTTTTTTTTTTTTTTTTTTATATATAAAGATTATATTTTGATTTGTTTTGTTTTTTTTTTTTTTTTTTTCCCTCTAAATTTTTAATAAATTTGGTAAATTACCATATTTATCCAATTTTTTACCCCAATTTTCCAATATTTTAGCGACAGTTCCTTTACCCAATTGATCGAAAGGAGGAACGATGAAAAGTTTAAGGATTTCAGTGATATTATCCATGATTGAAAGTTCTCTATCATTCTGATCTCCACGATGACCTCTTCCAGGTTTGTTTTTGGCACGAAGATGACCCATAAAAAGGAAAGCAGTTTTTGGGTCAACCATTTTCAAGAGACCACTAATTAACAAATGAAGACAAGGAGTACCATCAATGAGTACTCTTTGACCTTGTTCATTACGTTTACATCTTCTAGAGTTTTCCATAGCATAGACTGGTATATGTTTTGGAGGATAATCATCTTGAGGCAATTGAGCCAAAATTCCAGCGAAAAATTTTCTAAATTGTAAAGCTCTTGCTTCATAATGTTTTTTCCAAGGACCGACGTCATCCTCCTCATCGAAACCATCATAGCAAGAATCTGGCAAGACACTATTGGCATAAGTTAAAACCACGGCAGCATTTCTCCAAAGTTGTGGACCCAATTTCTCGGTGAATTGATTGATCACCAATTGATGAGCACCATCGAATCTTGTCTCTGTGAATTTCTCAACAAACAATACACAATGAATGGTTTTACCCGAGAGATATCTTTGAATTTTGATCATATTATTTGAATCGACCAACTCACCTTGTGAATCTAAAAAACCTGGTGTATCAATGATATTCAATTTGAATCCATTCACAACTCTACTATAGGTGAATGGATCTTGTGTGCATGATTCTGAGGAATGTACGGGTATGTCAATGCCAAACACCGTATTCAATGTCGATGATTTACCAACACCAGTTCTACCCAATAATAGAACGTTACATTCATTTTGAACACCTTTTAATACTGCCAACATCTCTTGAAGCTCTTCAGTTGTCTCTTTTTCAATGGTTGCTCCATCGACACCTGGTTCCTCAAGTATTGATAAAAATGGATCATAATCTTCTCCAATCTCTGATACATCCTCTGCTGTCATTGATGCATCTGTTGCTGTTTGTGTTTGTGTATTGGTCATTGATTGTGTTATCTCTGATAATGATGTTAATGATAAACTATTCTCTGTTTTTGATGAAAGCGATGGTACACTATCATCTTTTAAAAATGATTTCTTTCTTTTATCTTTATCTTTATCTTTTGATGATGATGACGATGATGATGATGACGATGATGATGATCCTGATCCTGATACATTTGATATTTTACTTGATTTTGGTGATGCTGATGATGATGATGATGATTTTGTTGTTTTACTCTTAATATAAAAAAAAAAAAAAAAAAAAAAAAAAAAAAAAAAAATTTAATAAAAATAGAAATTAAAAATAGAAAATTAAAAATAGAAATTAAACTTACTTTATAAGGATTAATATTAAACATTTTTAAACTTTATATATATCTTTCTCAATTATTTACACATAGAATAGTTTTAATTTTCTTTTTATTTGAACTATTATTTTTTTTTTTTTCTTTTTTTTCTTTTTTCTTTTGTTTAAAATAAATAAATAAATAAATAAATTTCCTTTTTTTTTTTTTTTTTTTTTTTTTTTTTTGATTTGATTTAATTTACTGTTCTATATTTAACTTTGGAAAAAGAAAAAAAAAAAAATTAGAAAATTAAAAATAAAAATAAAAAATTAAAATTATAAAAAAAAAAAAAAAAAAAAAAAAAAGGATGTTAATGATTGAATTCAAATAAAAAAAAAAAAAAAAAAAATGATTTTTGTGAAATCGGATTTTTATCACAAATCATGATTACCCATTATTTAGGATTTTATAAAAATAAATAATTTTAATTTATTTACCTTAAAATAAAATTTTTTATTAAAAAAATAAAAAAACTATATTAATTAAATTTATATAAACTCTATTATTAATATTATTATTATAATTTTTTTTTTTTTTTTTTTTTTTTTTTTTCCTGTGTGTGTGTTATGTAATTTTACAATTTTATATTTTTGAATAAGTAAATAAAAATTAAATAAAATAATAGAATAAAAAAAATAAATAAAAAAATAAATAAAAAAAAATAAAAAATAAAAAATAAAAAAAAAAAGAAAAATATTTAAAAATAAAATAAAAATAAACTTTGATATTTAAAAATAAAGTTGTAATAGCAAAAATATTTTCCAACTATTTTTAATTAAATTTTTTTATTGTTTTTTTATTATAATCAAATTGTTTTGTGATATCAATAAAAAAAAATAAAAAATAAAAAATAAAAAATAAAATAAAAATAATAATAATAAAAAAAAAAAAATATTGATGAAGAGGACAATTAACTTATACAAAACATTTTTTTTTTCTCTATTTTTTTTTTTTTTTTTTTGTTTTTTGTTTTTTTTTTTTTTTTTTTGTTCTCTCTAATATTACACTTTATTAAAAAATTGTTTCTCCTAATTTTATAACCCACGCACACCATTAAATTTAGCACATATCACACACTATATCACCCTCAAAAAAAAAAAAAGTTTTTTTATTCAAACACACACACACAAAACACACACCAAATTTTCGAAAACATATATAATTCATGATTTTAATTTAATTTAATTAAATTTTTTAAGATATATTATTGCAATTAGTTTCAGTTTGTGTATGTAGCTATATGTGTACATGTATTTTTTTGAATTGGGTGAGTGAGTGAGGGTGTTTGTTTGTTTGTTTGTTTTTAATATCTTTATTCTAAACGTTATTTTTAATGAGTTTATTTAAAAACATAATGGATATATTATTAAAATCACAAAAATAACTACACACACAACCAACAATAACAACACACACGATGTCAAAATATTAAAAAAAAAAAAAAAAATTGGGAAAAAAAAAAATTCCTATTATTTGTATACAAAAAACTACTATCATCATTTTATCGTTATCTTTGTTATAAAATTTTTTTTTTTTTTTTTTTTTTTTTTTTAATATTATATTTATGATTTTTTAAAAAAAAAACCTAAATATCACACGCATATTTAGTTAACTGATATATCATAATAAAAGATCTATGATTGATATTGGATTGGATTGGATTGGATTTATGAATATTAAAAAAAAAAAAAAAAAAGTGGAAAAAAAAAAAAAAAAAAAGATGGAAAAAATAAATAAATAATAAATCAAAATGTATTGATATGGGGATTGGTGGTTTTTTTTTATTATTTTATTTTTATTTTATTTTTATTTTATTTTAAATAAAAAAAAGTTTGATGATAGTAGAAAAGGTTATTGTTTAATACCAAAACAAAAACAAAACATCAAAATGGAGTTTAATTGGTTAAAAGTTTTAAAAAAGAAAAAAAAATTATATATATAAATAGTTATATATATATATATAAAAAAATAAAAAAATAAAAAAAAATCTAATTGATCTAATTAAAAAAAAAAAGGTGGAATTATGATGTAGAGTCTTTCTTCCCTCATTTCCCAAATTATTATTACTTTTTTTTTTTTTTTTTTTTTTTTTTAATACTGCAAACTTTAAAGTTTGTTTGTCTGTCATTTGGTGAAAGTTTTAATGAAATTTGAAGATTGCCAATAATTTTTATAATGTACCATTTTATACATTTTTTAAAAAACTAGGGTTCAATGGTATTGGAATGATTGTATTTGTAGTTTTTAAATGTGATTGTGATTATAGAAAAAAAAAAAAAAGATAAAAATAAAAAATAAAAAAAAAAAAAAAAAAAAAAAAAAGTTACTTTTGGGAAAAAGTTCTTCTTTTAATCAAATTATTAATTCTTTTTACACAATTTACCACTACTTTTATTATTTGTAGGTTCGAATTATGGTTTATGTTTTTTTTTTTTTTTATTTATTTTATTTTCTTTTTTTGTTTTTTTTTTTTTTTTTTTTTTTTTTTTTTTTTTTGTTTTCTTTATAATAAAAAAAAAAAAAAGCATCAACTTGAGCAGATAAAAATAAATTATTATTGAAAAAAAAATAAAAAAATAAAAAATTAAAAAAAAAGAATCAAGTGATTTTTTTTTTTTTAGATTTTTTGATTTAATTTTTACAAAACATGAACCAAAAAAAAAAAAAAAAAAAAAAAAAAAAAAAAAAAAGGAATAATATCTTCTTACCTGTTGTATTATTTTTAATTCAAATAATTTTTGTTTTGTTTTTTGTGATTATTATTATTTTGGTAAAGAGATAATACAATATGCGTTTTTCTGTAAACTATAAATAAAAACGGTTTTGTTTAGTTTGAAAAAAAAAAATAAAATAAAAAATAAAAATAAAAAATAAAAACAATCAAAAAAAAAAAAAAAAAAAAAATTATTTTTGTTTATTTTTTTTTTTTTTTTTTTCTTTGCGACAGAAAGCTTTAATCTGCACCGTGATAAACTGTTTTTTTTTTTTTTTTTGAAAATTTTTCAAAGTTTTAGTATTAAATATTTTTTTTTACACCAAAGATATCATAGTGACAATGGTTTTGAGAAAATAAAAATTAAAATGAGATCTGAAATCGAGCATTCAATTATTATAATTTTTTTTTTTTTTCTTTTTTTTTTTCAATAACAGGGAAAAAATAAAAATAAATATCTTCCCGCTTAAGGAGTTTATTTTTTATTTTTTAATTTATTTTTTAATTTATTTTTTCCCTTCACGCCATCCTACCAAACTCAGGCGTATAGCATTAGTTTTTTTAATTTTTTTTTTATTATTTTTTTTTTTCCACACTTTTGACATTTTATTTTTTTTTGTTTAATTTTTTTTTTTTTCCTTAATGTTTTTTTTTTTTTTTTTTTTTTGATTTGTTTTGGAATGGATTTTTTTTTACCGAAACTTCTTTTTAAAGATAAAAATTGAAAATAACTTTTGATTAATTAAAATTAAATAATTGCAATAAATTTGGGTAATAAAAAAAAGATTATTATTATTATTATTATTATTATTATTATTATTATTATTATTATTATTATTATTATTATTATTATTATTATTTTTATTATTATTATTATTATTATTTTTATTATTTTTATTATTATAATATTATTATTTAATTTTTTATTATTATTTAGTTTTTTATTAGGCGCAAAAAAAAAAAAAAAAAAAAAAAAAAATTTGAAAAAAGTTCTGAAAAATCATCGGCGACATTGTTTTTGTTAGTATTGCAAATCATCGAAAACTCCCTTTTTAAATGAAAAAAAAAAAAAGGTTTTAAAATATGAAAAGTATATACCTTAAAGTCTAATTAAATATGAGAACATTAATAATAATAAAAAAAAAAAAAAAAAAAAAAAAAAAAAAAGTTGTTTTTTTTAGATTTAAAAAAAAAAAAAAAAAAAAAAAAAAAAAAAATTAAAAATAAAACAAAAAATTTTTTTTTTTTCAACCACAAAATTTTTTTTTTTTTTCAATTTTTTTTTTTTTTTTTTTTTTAATAATCATATATTAAAATTCAATCCACCTATTTTAACAAAGAAAGATTAATATCTGCGATTGTGTGTGCGTGCGTCACAGTAACCAAATTAACGATAATATATAGCTACGACACACCACATCATTTTATATGTGTGCGTGTGTGTGTTTTCCTATATAATAATAATATATGCAAATATTCAATATTTTAAAAAAATAAAATAAAAAATAAAAAAAAAAAAAAAACAATTTAATTAACATATATACACACTCCCATTTCATTATAAAAAAAAAAAAAAAAAAAAAAAATTTTTAAAATTTAAAATTAAAAAATTTAACGGAATTAAACACATAAAGTAATAACAATAAATAATATAATATATAACGATATTAAAGGTATATTTAACGATTTAAGAAAGAAAAAAAAAAAAAAAAAAAAAAAAAAAAAAAAAAATTTTAAAATTAAAATTAAAACAATAATAAAGAAATAGATAAAGAATGGCAGCAACACTTGTAGTAGTTGACAGTGGTCTAGTTGATATACGAAAAAGAGTTGGTGAAATATGTCTAAAACATCTTTTAAAGCCAACTTTAAATACTCAGAGTTATTGGGAAACATTTATAAAAAATACATTCATAAATGGTGGTGTTTTTAGACATACTATTAATACTCCTTCAAATAATATTGACCAACAACAACAACAACCTCATCAACATCAACATCAACAACAACAAAATCTTCAATCTAAAACTTTTGGTATGTATCCTCTCTTATTTTTTTTTATATTTTTTTTATATTTTTTTTTTTTCCTCACTAAAAATTACACATATAAAGGTTTTTTTTTTTTTTTTTTTTTTTTTTTTTTTTTTTTTAAAATTGGTGTGGTTTTTTTTTTTTCCACCACATGACATCATCAATAATTTTATTTTACATATTAACTTTTTTTTAAAAATATTAGAATTATATTCATATAGTTTAGCAAGATATTTTTACTATATATTTGGATCATCAGGTATAAATGATATTTCATTTTCATTTTGTGATTATTCAATTGATAGGATGGATGCCAATGTATTTTTATTTAATTCAGAGAAAGCAAACATTGTTATTGTGTTTCAATCAAATTTACAGGTATTTTCATAATATTTTTAAAAAAAAAAAAAATTGGATATTTATTGAAAAGAAGGATTAACATTGGATTTTTTTTTATTTTTTTTTTTTTTTATTTTTTTATTTTTTTTATTTTAATACTATTTAGGTTAAATTAGAAGGTATTATTAGAGTTGTATTTTCAGAGGAATTAAAAGTTATTTCATTTCATTTCGAATCACAATCATTTCAAGAGTTTATATCAAAGGATTACCTTAATCAATTATTTCAATCATTTTTTCAGCGTCAACAACCATTTTTTATTAATGATCATAACCAATCTTTAGAAAATGATAAAAACAATAGTAGTAGTAGTAATATAGATCATTCAATGGATAATATAGATTTATCAGTTGATAATAGTGATGCAAGCACTAGTGTTACTACTTTAAACAATAATAATAGTAGTATGATCAGTAATGATAGTGACATTATAATGGTGGAGCAGCAACAACAACAACAAGAACAACAACAACAAGAACAACAACAACAACAACAACAACAACAACAACAACAACAACAACAACAACAACAACAACAACAACAACAACAACAACAACAACAACAACAACAACAACAAGAAGTTAGTATTACAAAGGAATATGAATTAAGTGAAGTTGAAGATGTAAAGATTGAACAAACAGATCAACAAATTGAACCAATAAAATCCTCAATAGAGGCGTTGGAAACAAAAGAGACAGCAAAAACAAAAGAGACAGCGGAAACAGCAGAAACAACAGAAACAACAGAAACAACAGAGACAGCAGAAACAAAAGAGACAGCAGGAACTACAGAAACAACTACAACCACCACAATAACAGAAACAGCAGCAATAGTAGTGGAGCAAACAGTAGAACCAAATCAAGAAATAACTGTAAAACAAGAAAAAGAAGAAGAGATTCAACAATCTAATCAATTGTCATTAGAAGATAGTGATAAAAATGAAATTAAAAGCAACAATAGTAATATTAATAGAGATGATGACGATGATATTATATTACCACAACAAGAAACACAATCATCATCATCATTAGACATCAACAAAACTGATTTGGGTTTTGATAATAATAATAATAATAATAATAAAAATAGTAATAACAATAAAAACAATGATATCATAGAAAGCACTATTCAGACAAGTAGTATACCTGATATTAATAGTAATGATTCAACAACAACACCAACACTAACGCTAACATCACCACCAACAACAGCATTTACAACATCAAATGAACTTGATCTCAGTAATACTACTACTACCACTACCACTACCACTACTATTTCATCAACTGATATATTAGATAACACAACCAAAATAAAAACATCTGAAACAACTATTGAATGTATAGATAAAATAAATAACAATGACAACACCAACATCAACACCAACATAACCATCACCAACATCAACACCAACACCAACATAACCATCACCAACACTCAAACAGAGTTAATAGTTGAATCAAATAAGGAATCTGAACCACCACCACCACCTCTAAATAATGATGAGAAACCAACCACTACACCAACTACACCAATAAATAATCAATCAAATGAAATTAACAAATTAGAGAATAAAGAAAAATTAGAGGATAATATTGTATCAAAAGAAAAAATCATTGTTTCATCAGAGGAAAGTATATTAACTGCAACGGCAACAATAAATGATAAAATCACTACAGATGAAAATATCACAACCCCAACCACAATAACAACAGCATCTGCAACAGCAGAAGAAAAAGAAGATTCAGAAACAATTTTAGAAGAATCAATAAAACCAAAGGATCATATTATGGAGGAAACTGATTCTAAAACAGATAATTGTAATGATATATCAATGGAAGACGCTAATAGTAATAATAATAGTAATAACAATAATGATAATGATAATGAAAATAATAATAATAATAATAATAATAATAATAATAATAATAATAATAATAATAATAATAATAATAATAATAATAATAATAATAATAATAATAATAATAATAATAATAATAATAATAATAATAATGAAAAAAGTGAAAATGAAAATGAACAATCGAAACAAGACACAAAAAGTGAAAGTAATAACGGTACAAATAAAATGAATGGAGTAGATCATTCTTTTATTGATAATAATGAAAAAGATAATAGGAAATTGACAGAAGAGGAAGTTGCATTAGAGAATACTGAACAAGATATTAATATTTGTGATAATCAACCACCACAAGAAAAAGAACAAGAAAAAGAAGAAGAAAAAGAGGGAGAAAAAGAAAAAGAAAAAGAAGAAGAAAAAGAAGAAAAAAAGAAAGAGGTTCAAAAAGAAGGCGAAATTTTAAATGTAAAAGAAGAGAATACAGAGGAAAAAACTCTACAACTTGAAATTAAAAAAATTCAAGAGGAAAAAGTTTCTAAAAAAATGGAAACTATTCAGGAGGAAATGGTTGAAAAAGATTTTGAAGATATTATTGAAAAAGAAGAAAAACAAATACTAACAACTCAACAAGTTTCAAAAGAAAATGAAAATGAAAATGAAAATGAAAAAGTTGTTGAATCAATAATAATTAAAAAAGAAATTGAAATTGAAAATGAAAATGAAAATGAAAATAAAAATAAAAATGAAAATGAAACAACTTTTGAAAAAGTAGATATAAATAAAGAAAATGAAGAAAGTAAAGAAAATAAAGAAATTGTAATTGAAACTGAAAAATCAAAAGAAATTGTAATTGAAAAAGAAGAAACAAAATTAGAGGTGGATGTAAAGAAAAATGATGTGGAATCAATTGCAAAGGATGATTCCAATAATATCAATTCAACGACAATTCAAGACAATGAAGAATTTGAAATTGTAATTGCACCACCATCAACAACAACAACTCCACCACAAATTTCACAGCGTCAAGAAGAGCCAATGGTTTTAGAAAATGATAAATCTGAAACTAATGTAGATAATAATAATAATAATAATAATAATAATAATAATAATAATAATAATAATAATAATAATAATAATAATAATAATAATAATAATAATAATAATAATAATAATAATAATAATAATAATAATAATAATAATAATAATAATAATAATAATAATAATAATAATAATAGTAATAGCAATAGTAATAATAGTAATAATAAAAATCCTATAGCTTCAGGTGATATGGCAATTGAGGTAATGGGAGAAAAAGAGTCATTATTATCATCATCAAATATCGTTAATACAATTGGAGGTGGTATACCAACACCAATAGTCGATACAGATATTGTAATGAATGGATGTGATGAGAATGATATCATAGATGTAATATTAACAGAAGACGGTCAACAGCAACAAGAACAATATGATTATCAAAATTCAACCATTTTAGTACCAGTAGTTGTAAATCAAACTCCAACAATGTCAAATGAAATTTTATATGTAAATAGTGAAGTACTAATTGAAGACCCTCAAATAACAGCAACAGCAACAGCAACAACAACAACAACTACAACTACAACAACATCAACACCAAATTTACAATCAAATTTACAATCAAATTTACAATCAAATTTACAATCAAATTTACAATCAAATTTACAACAAAATTTACAACAAAATTTACAACCAATTTTACAAACACAACCAAATCCACAAACTATACAACAAACTACTTTTATATATCAATTTTTAAATAATAACAATGGTGGTAATAATAATAATAATATTAATAATAATAATAATAATAATAATAATAATAATAATAATAATAATAATAATAATAATAATAATAATAATAATAATAATGATAATGGAAATGGGTTAAAAAGAAAAGGGTATTTTGAAATGGAAAGTGTTCAATCTCATTTTTCATTACCAGAATCAAATATTAATGAACATGGTATTCCAACTAAAGTGATGAGATATTATGAACTACTTGATGTATTTAATGAACTAAGTAATTTAATGGCCTACACAATTCAAAATAAAGTTCCCTTAAGAAATTGTATGCAATCATTTTTAACTCACTATTCGAAACCTGAAAATATTCAACAACTACAATCTGGTATTATCCCTAATAATTTAAATAGTAATAATAATAATATTGATAATAATTTTAATAATAATTTTAATAATATTGGTAATAATATTAATATTAATAATAATAATAATAATTTTAATAATATTGGTAATAATATAAATAATAATAATAATAATAATAATAATAATAATAATAATAATAATAATAATAATAATAATAATAATAATAATAATAATAATAATAATTATAATAATTATAATAATAATAATAATAATAATAATAATAATAATTATAATAATAATAATAATAATAATAGTAATAATAACATTAATAATAATAGTAATACAGCGATACCAACAACAACGACAACACCAGCCCAAACAACTACTACAACTACTACAGCAGCAGCAGCAACACCAAATTCATCTAAAATAACTAAACAACCATCATTCCCAGTACCCTCTTCAACAACAACTTCAACTTCAAGTGGTAATAAAAAATCAAGTAAATCTGTACAAAAATCACAAGAAACCACCACAACAACAACAACAACAAAAGGAACTAGGGGAAAGAGAAAATCCTCAACTTCTACAACAACAACAACACCAACACAAACACCGACACCGACACCAACACCAACACCAACACCAGCACCAACACCAACACCAACACCAACAACCACTACTGATTCTTCTGATACCACTTCAAATACACCAGCAACCACCACAACTTCATCATCAAAATCAAAATCAAAAATCAAAATCATCATCATCATCATCAACATCAACACAAGAAGAGGTAGAACCTAAGAAATCAAAAGGTAAAAGAAAAACCAATTCCTCTTCTTCATCAATTCCAACTACAGCAATAACACCAGCTACAAATACAGTTACACCAACTGCTTCACCATCACCATCACTTTCATTACCTTCACCATCTTTAAATACAAGTAATTCATCAATTGTTGACACAAATGTTAATGTTAATGGCACAACTACAGCCATGCCAACAACAACAGCAGCAGCAACAACAACTACAACAACAGCGGCAGCAATTACACCATCAAATCCATTAAATTCAAGTGGAGGAAATGTATTTATAAACACAAATGGTTTGACAATGTCGCCAATTGTAAATGCATTAATTCAACCACCTCAACCGTCTCAATCACCACCATTATCAATACCATCACCAACTCAATCAATGTTGGTACCAACATCATTTTTAACAAACCCTCAAACAAATGAACCTTCATCACAATCACAACAGCCACAACAACAGCTACAACAACAACAACAACAACAACAACAACAACAACAACAACAACAACAACAACAACAACAGCAACAACCACCACAACCACCACAACCACCACAACAACAACAATCATCATCGTTCTTTGAAGGTACCCAACCAAATGAACATGTAAATACTTCACCAAGTCATCAAGTATCTCATCATCAATTTACATCACCACATCATCAACATTCAAGCTTTTTAAATGGAGCACTCTTTTTAAATTCACCAAGTAGTAATGGTATCAATGGAAGTCTTTCATCACAACTAACATTGGGTGACCCTAATGCTGAACTCGATAAATTTTTATCTTTAGATAATGATCATTTAAGTTTAGATCATTTTCCTGCTCAACTGAGTCCAACTTTAGATTCTTCACTTCGTCAACATCACTATAAAAAATCTTCAACATAAAAAAAAAAAAAAACAATAATATATAAAAAACATTGATAGTGATGATTTAATTAAAAAAAAAAAAAAAAAACAAAACAAAACCATTTTATTTTATTTTTTCTTTTATTTATTTTTATTTTCTATTTTAAAATATAATTATTTAAAAGTGGAATAGAAAAAATAAATAAAAAAGGAAAAGTTAATAAAAATATATAAACAAAACCATAAAGATTATATTAACCATTATCTTAAATTACCATCAAATAGATATTTATTTTTTTATTTTTTTTTTTTTTTATTTTTTCATTTTATTTTTGTTTTTTTGTCCAAAAAAATTAAAACGATCAAATTTGATTTTTTTTTTTTTATTTTTCATTTTTTTTTTTTTATTTTTCATTTTTTTTTTTTTTTTTTTTTTTTTTAATAAAATGATAAGATCATCAATAAAAAATAAAATAACAACAACAAAAAGTTTATCATGTATTTCATTAATAAATAGACAATATGGTACATCAACAAAAGAAGTACGTGAAACATTTTTAAATTATTTTGAAAAAAATGGTCATAAAAGATTACCAAGTGGTAGTTTATTACCATATAATGATAATTCATTATTATTTACAAATGCAGGTAAAGTTTATTAATATATAAATATATTTTTTTAAATCATAAAATTAATTATTAATATAAATAATATATTAAATATGATTTTTTTTTTAAAAAAAAAAGGTATGGTACAATTTAAAAATCAATTTACAGGTAATGAAGAATCAAAATATAAAAAAGTTACAACATCACAAAAATGTGTTAGAGCAGGTGGTAAACATAATGATTTAGATAATGTTGGATATACAGCAAGACATCATACATTTTTTGAAATGTTGGGTAATTTTTCATTTGGAGGATATAATCATTTTAAAAGAGATTCAATTCAACATGCATGGGATTTATTGACAAAAGAATATGGTTTACCAAAAGAGAGATTAGCAATTTCAGTTTTAGAGGGTGATGAAGAATCAGCAGAAATTTGGAGAAATCAAATTGGATTACCAAATGATAAGATTATGTATAAAGGTAGAGAGGATAATTTTTGGTCAATGGGTGATGGTCCTGGACCATGTGGACCATGTTCAGAAATATTTTGGGATCATGGTAAAGAAGTTGATGGTGAAAGATATTTAGAGATTTGGAATCTCGTTTTTATGCAATATAATAAGAGTGGTAAAGAAGGTGATGAGATGCCAGTTGACAAATTACCAATACCTTGTGTTGATACAGGTATGGGTTTAGAAAGAATGGCATCGGTTTTACAAGGTAAATTTACAAATTACGATATTGATTTATTTCAAAATTTAATTAATTCATTCAAAGAGATTGTAACAATGGATGTTGGTAGAGCACAATTTCAACTTCAACAAGATCCACAAAGAGTTGAAACTGCCTACAGAGTGATTGCTGACCATCTAAGATCAATTTCATTTTTAATTTCAGATGGTGTAATTCCATTCAATATTGGTAGAGGTTATGTATTAAGAAAAATTATTAGACGTGCATTATCCTATGGTAAAATTTTAGGTTTTAATGGACCTTTTCTCTCAACTTTATTCCCATTATTAGAGAGGGAAATGGGTGATATTTATCCACAATTAATTGAACGTTCAAATGAAATTAGAAATGTTATTCTAAATGAAGAGGGTACATTTTATAATGCAATTCAAAGAGGTATACCTTATTTAGAGGAATTTGTTCAACAAAATAAATTAAATGAAGAATCATTATTTTTACTTTATAATACTTATGGTTTACCATTGGAAATGTCTCAAGTTAAAGCTAAACAAAATAATATTGAAATTGATATGGATAAAGTTAATAAACTTATAGATGAAACTAGAGAACAATCAAGATTAACTTGGAATACATCATCATCATCAAGTGATCAAACTACTCAACAAACTACTCAATTACCAGAGAAAACATTTTTATCATGGAAAAGTGATAATATTAAACCAAAATTCATTGGATATAATGGATGTGTTGAAAATGATAATTCAAAAGTTTTAAGATCTCACTTTGACAATGATAGTCATTTGGTTTATTTATCATTAGATGAAACTCCATTCTATGGTACTTCAGGTGGTCAAGTTGGTGATGTTGGTGAATTAATCAATGTTTCAAGTGGTAAAAATGTTTATCGTGTAATTAATACAATTAAACCATATGAAGGTGGTTTAGTTTTAGTAGTTGAATGGGATCCTTCACAACAATTGGCTTCACAGGTTTATCAAGATTTAAAACAAGATTCATTATTGAATTGTAGAGTGGATCGTTCAATTAGAAATCAAGTTGCTGTTCATCATAGTGCTACTCATTTGCTACATGCAGCATTAAGAAATGTAATTGGCAAAAGTGTAGTTCAAGCTGGTTCATTGGTTGGTAGTGAATCATTACGTTTCGATTTCACACATGGTCAAAAATTAACACCAAATCAAATTGAACAAATTGAACAATGGGTAAATGATGCAATTGCCAAAGATATAGCTTTGAATACCGATGAAATTCCATATGAACAAGCATCTAAAAATAGTGATACCCTTCAATTATTTAGTGAAAAGTATAGTGAATTGGTACGTGTTGTTAGTATACCTGGATTCTCTAAGGAGCTCTGTGGTGGTACACATGTTGAACGTTCATCTTCAATTCATCAATTTAAAATTATAAGTGAAAGTAGTGTAGCAGCAGGAACTCGTAGAATTGAAGCAGTGGCAGGTTTAGCAGCAACAAACTTTTTCAAAAATCATTATCAATTAGTTCATCAATTATCAAATAGTATAAATTCGCCAATAGTTAATTTCCAACAATCATTTGAACGTTTGGTAAATACAAATTCAAAACAAGAAAAAGAAATTTTCGATCTAAAATTAAAGATTGCTCAACTTTCATCTGTAAATTATAATGGTCAATACAAATCTGATAATGGTGGTGAAATGATACCTTTATCATTACATATTATCGATTGTGAAGATAAAAAAGCATTTACAAAAGTAACTGAAAACTTTGCAAAAGAATTCTCTTCATCACCAATTCAATTAACAATTAGTAAAGGTGGAAAAGTTTTATGTCAATTATTATCATCATCATCATCCTCATCCTCCTCATTATCAGCTGATACAGTTTTAAAACAATTATTTAAATCAATTGGTATGGGAAAAGGTGGTGGAAATAAATTAATGGCAAATGCTTCAATTCAACCATTAAATAATGAAATTTTAAATTCAATTTTAAATTGGTCAAATGTTAACAACAATTATAATAATAAAAAAAATTAATTTTATTTTATACTTCTCTTTTTTTTTTGGAAAAGTTATTAAAAAAAAAAGTTGATCTGATGAGTATTTTTTTCATTTCAGCAATGATTTAATTTTATTTATTTTTAATTTGATTTAGCGTATATAAATAGGACACACAAAAACACACAAGTGATATATATATAAAAAAAAAAAAAATGAATGTAACCATTCTGTTTATTAGTTGAATAACATTCAAAAAATTTCACATAAAAAAAAAAAATATTTTTTAATTTTTTTTTTTAATTTTTTTTTTAATTTTTTTTTTTTAAATCTCAAACAAACACATTTAAAAGAGCGAATCAGAGTTCTTTTGTTCATTTTAAAATGCAAAAAATAAAAGAGGGGTACAGGAGGAGACATGATTATATCATTCCTAAATTTATATCCTTTCAATCTGGATATCTCGATTTCTCATTTTATCAAGTATCGCTAAAAAATGTGAAGTATCTCGATTTATCATCGTATTATCAATTACACGCACCAAGAAGATTTCGAAAAATTGTGGAGTATCTAAATTTATCATATGGTCAATTACTCACACTAGGAACATTGCCAAAATATGTGATGTCTCTCGATTTATCATCATATAATCAACTATTCACACCAGGAAGATTGCCAATTAGGGTGTCTCTCGATTTATCATCATATAATCAACTATTCACACCAGGAAGATTGCCAGATACTGTGGATTATCTCAAATTATCATCCTATAATCAACTATTCACACCAGGAACATTGCCAAATCATATGGTTTATCTCAATTTATCATCCTATAATCAACCATTAACACCTGGAACATTACCAAATAAGGTGAAGTATCTCGTTTTATCATCGTATAATCAATTACTCACACCTGGAACATTACCAAATAATGTGAAGTATGTCGATTTATCATCATATAATAAATTACTCACACCTGAAACATTACCAAATAAGGTGAAGTATCTCGTTTTATCATCGTATGATCAATTACTCACACCTGGAACATTACCAAATAATGTGAAGTGTGTCGATTTATCATCATATGATAAATTACTCACACCTGGAACATTACCAAATAATGTGAAGTATGTCGATTTATCATCATATAATAAATTACTCACACCTAGAACATTACCAAATAATGTGGAGTGTCTCGTTTTATCATCGTATAATCAATTACTCACACCTGGAATATTGCCAAATTATGTGAAGTATCTCGATATATCATCATATAATCAATTACTCACACCTGGAACATTGTCAAATAATGTAGAGTATCTCGATTTATCATCATATAATCAAGTACTCGCACCTAAAACTATTCCAAATAATGTTAAGTGTCTCGATTGTCCATCTTATAAGCAATCACTCATATCTGAAACATTTCCCAATAGGGTTGGAGATCTCGAATTATCCGATCACCCAAAACATGTCAATGATAACTGGGAAATTATTAAACCTCAAAAGAATATATCAGAAAATAAAGTTTATTATACCACCAAACATAAAAATGTAAGCATAATTATTTAAAATCACTTTAAATTTCCTCCAATCATTCAAATTAAATTTAATTAACCCATTGTTAATAGGCCAAGATTATAGATGTTTTAAATATTTGCAAATGCTCTCTAAAGTTATATGGATATGTTAAAGATAGAAATAACGAATTTAACATTTATTTCGAATATATTGATAAAGCAATTCCATTATCTAGGTTATTGGAAAAGCTCAATAAAAAAGAACAATTTATTGTAGCTACTGAAATAATCAAATCAATAAAGAGTATTCATGAAATGGGTATAATTCATTTTGATATTAAATGCCAAAATATTCTTATTCTTTATGATGAAAATGAAAAAATGTTACCGACAGATTTTATTAAGATAATTGGCTTTGACCATTCAACATTAGATTCAGAAGTAAATTCAAATATTATTGGTGTAACAGAAACTCATATGGCGCCAGAAATTAAATTAAAAAATGGTAAATTAGGTTATAAATCAGATATCTGGAGTTTAGGTTGTACATTAATTGAAATTGTAGGTGGTAACCTAAAATTACTAGATATTAATGGTATTCCTTTAATTCCTGATCATTTATCAAATCTTTTTAAAAACACTATCCAACATTGTTTACAAATCAATCCAAATGCTAGATTCAATGCCAATGAATTGTACAACTATGTAATTAAAGACAGCATAATGGAACCAATAGAACCAATTTACCTTCCCAATCAATGTACCAATTTACCATTATTCAATGAGGTAATTGTTCCATCAGGTTTTTTTGGTATAAAATATTTAGAATTACAAGCCTACAATCAACCAATTGATAGTATATTTATCTTTAATGGTGTAGAGTATTTAATATTACAATCATTCAACCATCCTTTAGGTCCAGGTATATTACCAGAAAGTATTAAGTATTTAAAACTACCATCCTTTAACCATCCTCTTAAAGAAGGATCAATTCCTCGATCAGTAATACACCTTGTATTTAATAAATTTAATCAATTTTCTCTAGATGAAATAAACTTAATTCTTCCAAAATTTTTAGACTTTGGTGATGCATTCGATATTGAAAAATATGGGATTTTAATTCCTGAAGATTCAATCCTAACACTAAGAACTGGATTTACATTTAACCAACCCATTAATCAAAGATACATCCCTTCTTCAGTTACAGATCTACAATTATACAACTACAATTTAAAAATACTACCCCATAGTATTCCTCGGTCAATAATAATGCTAACACTCGGTTCAAATTTCACTCACTTTGAATCATTATCAAATCTTCCATCATCAATTATCAATTTGACATTCGGTTTCAAAAACAATTTTAAAATAGCGGAGTTAAAAAAATATATACCATCACATATCACATCAATAAACATCAATGGTAAAATAGTTAATTTTAAAAAATCATCACCTTTAAACACATTTAATCAATCGACAGATAATATATTAAATAATAATGAGCATTTTAAGGAGGATTGGGAAATTATTTCAACATTAGGAAGTGGCAATTTTGGAAAAGTATTTAAGGCAAGAAAAATCAATGGAATCATAAATGGATCAAAAGTATCGTTGTGTGCAATAAAAAAAATTGAAAAAAAAGATAAATTAAAAATTGTATGTATTCATATGAAAATTATATTTTTTTTAAAAACACTAACATTAAAAAACAATTAAATTTTAAAATAGAAATTATCAACAGAGGTTGAGATTTTAAATAAATTAAAAGATAATGAACATTCAATGAAATACTATGGTTATGGATACGATGAAGATGATAATCTATTTATTTATACAGAATACATTGAAGGTTCCACATCTATTTCAGACCTAATAAAAAAAAAACCAAATAATAGATTTGAAGAGGAAGAAATAAAATCTTTAATGATTAAAATTGTCAAAGCGCTAAGTAAAATTCACGAATCAGGTGTTATTCATCGTGATATTAAAAGTGATCACATCATTTTGGCTCAAGATAAAAATAATGAAACCATTGTAAAATTCATAGATTTTGGATTATCAAAACAAATTGAAAAGAATTCAAAGTATTATTCATTTGTAGGTACAGATTCACACATGGCACCAGAAGTTAAATTACAAAATGGTAAAGCAGGTAGTAAATCCGATATTTTTTGTATAGGTTGCACAATGATTGAAATGGCTGGTTTGAATTTGTGCCATTCTGAAAGAGATGATAAAGGTATACCCTCAATACCAACACACCTATCCAATTCATTCAAAAATATAATTCAAAATTGTTTAAAGTTTGACACAAACGCTAGGCATAGTGTTGAAAGTTTAATTATTACCTTGTCTAATGTAAGGGTTAAATATAAATTACAAAGAAAGAAACCCATTCTAATTTTTTTTTAAAAATTTGTAAAAAATTTTATCTAGATTCAAATTGAAGGCGATTCAGTATTTGAAAAGTATTTATCACCAAATTTAAAGAAATTAGAATTAAAAACCAATGAACCAATTTTATTAGGATCAATTGGTAATGAAATAAACTACCTTTCATTACCAATTTATAACCAAATGATAACACCAGGAGCTTTACCACCATCTGTTCAATATCTCTTATTTAATAAATTAAATCAATACCTTGAATGTGATTCAATACCAGAATCAGTTAAATATTTAGATTTAGGTAATGAATTTGACATTGAAAAAAATGGAATTAATCTTTCAAACGAATCAATATTAGTACTTAGATGTGGTTTTAATTTTACACAACCAGTTAGCCAAAGACTCCTACCTTATTCTGTAACAGATTTACAATTATACAACTATAATATTAATTTAAAAAGAAACAGTATTCCAACATTAGTTACATCGCTCACTCTTGGTTCAAATTTCACAAACATCGAATCCCTTTCATTTCTTCCCGAAAATGTCAATAGTTTAGCAATAGGTATTAAAGATGAAGATGAAAAACTAACCAAAGAAATAGAAAAAATAATACAAACAAAAAAAAGCATTACCTCCTTTAAAATAAATGGAATACAAAGAAATTAATAAATTATTTAATATTTATTTATATTTTTCTTTGTTTTTTTTAAAATTATTTTGATGAAAAACTAACGTAATAAATAGAAAAAATAACAAAAACAAAAAAAAAAAAAGTATTACCTCTTTCAAAATAAATGGAATACAAATAAATTAATAAAATTATTTAATATTTATTTATATTTTTCTTTGTTTTTTTTTAAAATTATTTTGATTTTAAAATTAAATGTTTATCAATTGGTGAAAGTTTTTGATAATTATGAGATTGCATTATAAAGGATGGACTTAAAAATAAAACATTTGGATATTTTTGTTTTGTAATATCAAATAAACGATCCCATACAGTTTTATCAGTGATAATAAATTTGGTTGAATTTGTTGGAATTGAAGAAATTGAACCTTTATATGCTGTAATTAAACGAACAATATTCTTTCTTAAAGCTTCATCTTTTACGCTAAGATAAAATTCAAATCCCTCAAAAAATGATGGAAGTGGATTTAAAATATCTAAATTGAAAGAAGAAAAAAAAAAAAAAATTAGATACTAAACTTTTTGAATTATAAAATATAAATATTATTTTAAACTTACATTCTTTGCCCTTAAAATCGTGTGGGTTATTCTTTGGTAATTGAGTTGAACATTTTTCTGGAATAATAGAATCTTTGACTTGGTTTTTATTTGTAGTTGATTGTGATGATTGTTGTGATAGTGATGATTTTTTACTATTGCCTTCCAAATAATCGTCAGTTGTTGATTTATTTGGAGAAGTTGGTCCATTTATTGTTGATTTATTATTATTCTTACTATTATTTTTATTATTGCTGTTTTCATTATTTTCATTATCATTGCCATTATTATAATTATTTACAAGTCTATCAATTTCTTCTTTAATTTGTTCAGGTGTCATTAATACTGTATCATGATTATCAAATAATGAATCATCATCAAATTCGTCAAGTTTTTGTTGTTTTGGTTTATATGAAATCTTTTCTTCTTTTTCTTTTTTATCTTTGTTTTTTGTTGTTGTCGTTGTTGTTGTTGTTGTTGTTGTTGTTAATTGGGATTCATCATCATTATCATTATTATTTGTTTTATTCTTACTGCTACCGCTACTACTACTATTACTATTATTATTATTATTATTATTATAATCATATTCTTCATTATAATATTTGTTTGGTTTATAAGAAGGTGAAGATTTATAAGTATTATTATTATTATTATCAGATGAATGATGATTTTTTTGTTTTTTATGATATGGATTATGTTGAATTAAATCTCTATCAGGTTTATAACCATAAGTTCTTTTTAAATAATCCAAACCATCATTTAAGAGATCATCAACATTTTCATGAACATGATCATCCAAATGATCAGGATCTTTTTCTTTATCATCATCGGAAGCTTCAGATGAAGAGAAACTATTATCAATGAAACCATCATTGTAATCATAAACATTTGGTATATGACTATCATCATCACTATCATCTGAACCTGGTGCACCTTTCTTTTTTCTTTTTTTACTTGTTGAATCTGTACTAATGGTTTTCTTTGCTTTTTTAGCTGATGCTATCTTTTCTGCTATATCATCTTGTTGACCATCACTATCACTATGGTCATCTTGGAATGTATAGTTTTTAATTGGTAATCTTGATTTCAATTTATAACAATCTTCAATCCATTTTGGTTTAATTATTGAACCACCTGATTTTTGTGCAATTTTAAATTTATCTGTACCCCTAAATGGTGTCACTAGATGAGTTGCCTCTCTACACCAATCTGGTTTATATCCAGCTCCCATCTCTAATGCTTTTTCACGAATTTCACCTCTTTGTGGATTTTGAATACCACCAATTACTAATACTACTCCTTTCTATATAAAGAAATTTAAAAAAAAAAAAAAAAATTTAAAATTAATTATAATTATAATAATAATAATAATAATAATAATAATAATAATAATAACAATTTAATTATACATACTAATAAATTACCGAATGGTGTTAATTTTTGTTGTTGTTTTGGTGTTGCAATAATTTGTAAATCATCACATTCTTCATCTGTTTCACCATCATTTGTATTTGTTAATTTTTCTAATGATTTTCTATCAGTTGATTTAGTTTGATTTTCATTTTTATTGTTATTATTATTATTATTATTATTATTATTATTAACAATTTTAATATCTTGCATACTATCATCTTCATCACTTTGTTTTGGTTCAACTAATTTTGATTTTTGTTTTTGTTGTTGTGATGATTGTTGTGATGATTGTTGTGATGATTGTTTTTTTTGTTGTTGATCTAATTTTTTCTTAATTTCAATTTTCTCTTCTTCATCTTCTTCTTCAGTTTCAATTTCTTTTTCAGGTTCTTTATTTACACCTTTTGATTTTGATTTTTGATTAATAACTAAAACTTGACCAGGTAATGGATTTGATAACATTACAGTTGCAGATTTTGATAATTTCTTTGGTGTTGAAGAATTTGATCTCTTTAACTCTGGAATAAAGTTTAAAATTTGAGTTTTATCTGATTTCAATGGAATGTTTGGTTCAGATTCAAAACTTGTATCCATTAAATTTGAAGCTGATGTATCTGTTAAATCAATTTCATTGGAGATATCACCCAATTTCTCTGATTTTATTTGAGGTGTGACATTATTATTATTTGATGACGATGATGATAATTTGGTTGTTGTTATTGTTGGTGTTGGTGTTGGTGTTGGTGTTGTTTTTGAAGGTGGTGCATAAATTTTAACTAATGAAATACCAAGATTATCATCTAACCATGGTTGTGAACAAACAATTCTAACTCTTTCCCATTTTCTTGGTACTGTTTGTGATGAAAAATTACTAGTATTAAATGATTTCATACGATTTCTATTGGTTTTATTTGTAGTTTCACTTAGTGACATGAAATTGGTTAATGGTACCAATACTAAGAATTCTGTTGGCTCCCATGTAACTAATCCAACCAATACCTCTATGAATGCTGATCCTGCATTTGTAATATCAATTTGATGAATTAAACTTGGTGTTGGAAATTGTAAATCTATAAATGCTTTACCTGTTTTATCTTTAGTTTGCCATATTCTATATGTATCATCCAATAAAACATTTGATGATTTATTATATTCACTCTCTGATGAACAACATGATACACTTAAATCAATTAATCTTGGTGGTTTTATTGGTGTTTGTGTCTGTACTTGTGTTTGTGTTATTATTTTTGTTGTCATTTTATTAAAAATAATAATAATAAAAAAATAAATAAAAAAGATTATGACAAAGATTTTATTGTTAAAAAAAAAAAAAAAAAAAAAAAATATTGTTGAAAAATAAAAAATTAAAAAAAAAAAAAAAAAAAAATTGATTTTTTTATTTTCTCAGAAAATAGTCTTTTCAGAATAAGATCATGGCTTCCTTTTTTTTTTTTTTTTTTTTTTTTTTTTAATAAAATCTATATAGAATGAAATAAAAATCAAAAATAAATAAATAAAATAAAACAAATTAAAAAATAAAAAAACAAAACCAATCAATTCCCAAAATAGTTTTTTTTTAAAAATAGTTTTTTATATTTATAATTTATAATATAAAATATTTATTGTGATTTTAATTGTTCAATAACTTTTAAAGATTCAGTGATATGAGATTCAGCATTTAAAAGTGAACTATGAATTAAAGCAATCTTTTGATTCTTGTCAATGATAAAGGTTGATCTACCTGGAATTAATAATAACTCTTTCTTTACTCCATATTTTTTAGCCATTTCACCTTTATTATCGGTAAGTAATGTGAATGGTAATCTATATTTTGCAGAGAATTTTGAATGACTTTCTGCATCATCTGATGAAACACCTACTACAACTGCTCCTGCTTCCTTTAATTTTTTTTTTATTAATTATTATTTTATTTTCCCAATTGAAAAAAAAAAAAAAAAAAAAAAAAAAAAACCCAATAATTAATTATTATTTTTATTATTATTATTATTATTATTATTATTATTATTATTATTATTATTATTATTATTATTATTATTATTATTATTATTATTATTATTATTATTATTATTATTATTATTATTATTATTATTATTATAATTGTAATTATTAATGTTAGTACTAATTTATTATTGTTATTTTTTTTTTTTAATTTTAATTTTAGGTAATATTACAGTGAATTGTTCATAATTATCTCTAAATGAACAAGCTTCTTTGGTACATCCAGGTGTTGAATCTTTTGGATAAAAA
This sequence comes from Dictyostelium discoideum AX4, assembly GCF_000004695.1. NCBI lineage: Eukaryota > Evosea > Eumycetozoa > Dictyosteliales > Dictyosteliaceae > Dictyostelium > Dictyostelium discoideum. The sequence goes on from NC_007088.5 coordinate 5,847,265, forward strand.
TAAAGAACTAAAACTTTATCTGCAAAATCTTTTAATGAATATGATTTACCATCTTTATCAGAAGCTGTAAAATCAGGGGCTTGGTCACCAACTTTTAATTTTGTCATTTTTGAGGATGATTTATTAGAAAGAAATGGAAGAATGAAAAATTTAGAAATTAAAATAATAATAACACCTGCAACAATTAATTGTATTATCAAATTTGAGTTTTGTTGTTGGTTAAAATTTTGAAGTAATAACATTTTAATTTTTTCAAAACACACATTTAAAAAAAAAAAAAAAAAAAAAAATTAAAAAAAAAATAAAAAATAAAAAATAAAAAATAAAAAAAAAAGTGAAAATATTAATAAATTAATTAATTTAAAAAATAAAATAAAAAAAAAAAAATAAAAAATCGAATCTCTTAATGTTTTTTAAAAAAAAAAAAAAAAAGCAGATATTATTTTGTTTTATATATAAACTTTTAAAATGTGTTTAGAAAAAAAAAAAAAAAAAAAATAACACCCCACACACAAAAAAATTTGTTTATTTTTTTAATTATTTTATTTTTATTTTCATTTTCATTTTAATTTTAATTTTTTATTTTATTTATTGATATTTAATTAATCAAATTTAATATTAAAAATACGAACTGAATGATCGACACTACAAGTAACGATTTGATAAGTTAATGAATTACCATTAATGGTTGGAGTATCTCTCCAACGAATTCTTCTAACATCTAAAGTGTGGGAGATTAATGGTGAAATTGTATGAACACAAGTCCAATCCAAAGATTTTGGATTTGAAGTTGAGGTGGTGGATTTCCAAATTGTGATTTTACCATCATCCTCACCAACTGCCAATAAATGGTCACCATGTTCACCAGTGAATTTTGAAGATTTTGGAGCAAATTCAACACAAGTCACACCTGAACCAAATGCTGGTAATGTTGAAGCGCAGGCATTCTTTATGTCTTTAATATTGTCAAGATTCCAGACTTTTACCAACTTATCACGAGCACCAGTTGCAAAGAATTTATCATCATGACTCCAACTTCCTGACCAAATGATACGACCATGTGACTTTGGTGCACTTATAACTTTGACAAATGGCTCCTCACTGTTTGAAGCAGAACGTTCCCAGAGTGTCCACATACGATCTCTACTTACACCCAATAGATATTTACTATTATGAGAGAATGATAAATTTACAACGGTAAGGGTATGACCTTTCAAGTTGGCACACTCTTTCCAATTCGATACATTCCAAATACGAACTGTTGCTTGATCAGCTGATGATGCTCTACATGTTGATGCTAAATACATACCATCGGCACTACATGCAACTGCAACAATTTCATTACCATGACCATAGAATTTATGAATTTCAGGCCAAAGACTTGATTGTAATAAATGTTCTTCAAATGGTGGTTCACTTAATACCTCTGGATTAAATGGTATTTCATCTTCAAAATAACCAGTATCCATACCCTCACCACCACCACCCTCATCACCACCACCCATCTTCATTTTAATTGAATCTTCTGTATTTTCTTCACCATTACCATTATTATTATTATTATTATTATTATTATCTATATTTTCATTATAATCAGAACCACCTGTAAAATATGGTTTATTTGATAAACCTAATGATGGTTGATTTGCAGCTAGTGGTCTTTGAGTACCATCATTCACAGGTTGAACTTTTGAAATATTTAATAGAGTATCAACAAAATTTTGAGAACCAACAAATGCTCTCATAATTTTCTCTTCTGCACCTGAAACTATAACATGAGTTTTCTTATTAATAAAAGTGAAGCATTCTAAATCATAACCATGAATTTGTGGTCTAGCAATTTCATTCCATGAAATTATTTGTTGTTCTTTATTATTTTCTAAATTATTATTATTATTATTACGTTTCCACTCACTAAATAAACGTAAAGTTCTATCTGTACTACATGAAATGAAATAACTATAATCTGGTGACCACATTAAATCTTGAACTGGACCAAAATGACCACTAACTACAATTTGTGGCTCCCAAAATGATGATTTTTGATTTGTATTTTGTTTCCAAAAATGAAAAGCACCATTGTAACCATGTGAAAGGATATATTGAGAACATGGTGAGAAAACAGCACCATATTGACCTAGAATATTACCACCCATATCACCAACTCTAGATTCGTCAATCCAAATACCAGTTGTACGATCTGGTCTCCATACGATTGCAGTTTTATCCATTGATGCTGAAATTAACATTTGTTCTTGAATTTTCTTACCAGTTTCTTGATCCCTTCTAGCTGGTGACCAATGAATTGAGTAAACCCAATCATCATGACCTGATAAAACTGCATCCAATAATATTATATACTTTACTGAATTACAATTGAATAAATAACCTTTAGTACTTAATGAAGTTACACCACTTAATTGTGTAGATAATGATCCTAATAAATTGGCACCACCATTACCACTTTCATCCAATTGTTGTTGTTTTTGTTTCTCTGCTGTAAATTTAGAAATTTTCCATAATCTAATTTTAAAATCTTGTGATGATGATGCTAATATTAATTCTTCTTCCTCTCCCTCTCCCTCTCCCTCATTAATTGTTTTAAATGATAATGATCTAATCCAATCTTGATGACCTTGTAATGACATTAATTTTTTAAATTGTAATGTTGCTGTGGTTGAATCTAAATTTTGAATATAAATATGAATTTTTGGTTCTAAACCACCAACTGCTAATAATGGTATGGTTGTACCTGGAATGAAAGCAAGACTTGAACATTCCATACATTTTGGTGTGAAATCAATGGTTTGAATACATTCCCATTTTGGTAATGTATCTGTATCTATGTTTTCTTTTGTTAATGATTCTCTTCTCCAAAGTTTAACTGTATTATCTGCTGATGTTGAACACATTAATAATGATCCATCTGGAAAATCTAAAACTGAAATATTGGTAACACTATCACTATGTCCTTTTAAAACTTCAACTACTTTATATTGATAATTTAATCCACCTTTAATTTGTTTCCATGATATAATTGTATTATCTGATGAACATGATAATAATTCATTTTCATAACTAGAATATCTATTTTTATATTCTATTAATTAAAAAAAAAAAAAAATTAAAAAAAAAATTAATAATTGAGAAGTGTGTGTGAATGTGTGAAGATTTTTTTTTTTTTTTTTTTTTTTTTTTTTGGGGGGGAGTTAATAATAATTACCTTCATTAATATTTGGTACCCAACAAATATGGTTTACTCTATCTTTGTGACCTGGTAATGTTGCTAAAACTTTTGATTGAATTGGATCGAATAATGCAATGAAATTTTGTGCACCATATGCTGCAAGTTTATTTTGACCCCATACTAAACAATCACCTAAACAATTACATCCAACACTTATAAAATCAACGTCAGATGAAACATTCATTTTTATCTAATTTTAATTGAAAAAAAAAAATAAAAAAAATAAAAATAAGAAAATAAAAAAATAATCCAATTTTCGTTTTTTTGAAAAAAAAAAAAAAAAAAAAAAAAAAAAAAAAATTTTAAAATAAAAATAAAAAAAAATAAAAATAAAAATAAAAATTAAAAAAAAACAATTAATTAATTTTTTATTAATTTTACAAGAAAGGAAAGATTCAATAATTGATCATCAAACCATTAATTCAAATTTTATAAATTTAATATATTTTTTTTTTTTTTTTTTTTGGATAAATTTTTGGGATTGAAAGAAAACTTGTATTTTTTTAAACCAATAATATTTTTTTTTCATCTCAGAGATAAATAAAACAAGAATTAATTTTATTATTTATTATTATTCATTATTATTTAATTTTTTTTTTTTTTTTATTTTTTTTTTTTATAAATCTTTGGGGTGGAAGAAAATATTTTTTTCAAAAAAATTAAAAAAATTGTGATTTTCTATAAAAAAAATTAATATAAAAAAACAATTGTTTTTTTATATTAAAGGATGACACTATAAATGTTGCATTTTTTATTTTTAGATATTTTTTTTATTATTTGCATTTACCTCAAAAAACATTCCTCTTTTAAAATAATAAAATAATAATAAACAAAATTGTAAAATTAACCAATTATATTATTATGAAAACTTATCTTTGCCGATTTATTTTTTTTTTTTTTTTTTTAATGTTTAAAATTTGTAGTTTGGGAAATGGCAAATCTACAAAAAAAATATGTAAAAATGAAAATGGAAAAAAAAGGTTGAAAAAATCCTTAAAATAAAATATTTAATATACTGAAAAATTTGATTGGTTTATTTATCTATTTTTTTTTTTTTTTTTTTTTTTTTTTTTTTTTTTTACAAACTATCTTGACACTAATATATATCAAAGAAGGTATTTATCTATATTGGTTTAATTAAGCAACTAAAAATAAAAGGAGTATAAAATATAAAATGTAAATTAGTTTTTGTTATATATGGGGTTGTTTTTGTGTTAAAAAAAAAAAAAAAAAATATTTACCCAATTAATCCTTGACCACTCCATTTACGAGGAATTAATGAAGTTGAAATAATTGAAGTACCTCTTGATAATTTTATTTGGATTGCTTTGTTTTCACTATTACGTACTATGGTAGCAATTGATTGAAGATGGTTTGAATTTAAATTATCACCAACTTGTCTCTCTTCAAAAAATGGGCCAACTGTACCGAATTGGAAAATTAAATCACCCTTTTTCAAATTTGCTTTATCAGATGGTGATCCTTCTGAAACTAAATCAATATATACAAATGGAATACCAACTTTTTCAACTTCAACTTCAATTGGTTTTGGTTTTGTTTCTGTTTCCACTGTTAATGGTTTATCAATTTTCATTTCATCCTCATTATTATTATTATTATTATTACTTGTTGATGTTGTATTATTTATTGAAAAAGTTGAAGAAGATTGATTTTTATTTGTTGGTGATTTATGTAACTTTTCTAAATGAAATTCAATATCTTTCATTACTTGTTTATAATCATTTTGGATATGTGCAATTCTACTTCTTGCTTTTTTAACTTCAATAATTAATT